>NW_027069738.1:451448-676847 GCF_002906115.3 Quercus suber
GACACTATGAGGAAATCTTGGTTCAACCCCTTATTGGAATCAGGAAGACACTGGATAAGACGAACCCTATCGTCCCTTGTCTTCATATAATATGTCTTACCCCTCAGGTGATGAAGGTTGTAACACCAGTTCACATCGTGGTGAGTCAGTCTCAGCCCCATTTTCTCATTCAGGGTATCTACACACCCTAATATCCTAAACACATTCACGGCACACTGAGTAGGGGCCAAGCGAAAATGCCTAAGGTAGTTGAGGGTCACTGGCCTCATAGGGATTCTCATCCCTCCTTCTACGAAAGCAACTATCGGGATCACAACTTCACCCTCTCTCCTCCTAAGGTACCACTCACCCTCTTCACAGTACTTTAAATTCACATTGTTGGGTATTCCATAGTCAACAATGAATTTGTTCATCATCTCATCGGACTCGACCAGCTTCTTAAACTTACCCATTCCCCAAAGACAACTAAAAGTTCTAAAAGAGAAAAAGAAGAGTGAAATCAAGGAAATTTGGGATCACTAGAAAAAGAAGACTTACAGAAATGTGACGGTACTCTTCAGATAGTGTGCAAGTCGAGCCAGATTCAAATCATACGCATCAATAATTGTAAGCGCGAAAATGATGAAACCCTTAGGTTCAAACAGGTATTTATACTCCTCTTTGGGTTCCCCAAATGTAACCGCTTGCTCATAAAAGCAAAAAATCATGCCATTGAAAGTGGGAAACGTGGTGCCACCAAAATTTAACGTGGGCGCCCATTAAGTCTTGAAACGCTAAAAACGCGCATCGGGCAGTCAGAAAGCCGCCAGCATCAGTACAAACCGAAGTAGGGCAATTCGTCCATGGACCCGCAAGTATCAAAACCCTCCTCCCCGTCCAAGGGAACGTGCAGCAGGGTTTTGAGGGGCTATTGTGGGGCCTATGAGCCTGATAGCCTCGGCCCATCATGAAACGGGCCCTAGGCCCAGGCCGAGGAGCATAGGCTATTTGTTGTTAGGGTAGGGGAAAGTCTCTTTTCCCGATCCACGCCGAGGACAGCCTTATCCTCGGCCTGACAAAGGTGATTTTGGGGAAAGACAAACCCCAAAATAGGCTATCGCTCTCACATTTAATGCACTCAACTAACCCCCCCTGGCCTCATTAATGGGGAGGTAACCCCTTGGCAGGATAACGTTGATCAGAGTGAACCACTTGAGCACCGATAAGGCCTCTGATGGGACGGACGACCAGAAAAAAAGGCCAATAGGTGATCAACAGATGGAAAGAAGAGATAGGAAGATGAAAACTATAAAAGAAAAGCTAGTAAAGTAAGAAGAGGGGGGGGGAAAAAAAGAAAAGGAAAAAGGGAGAACAATAGGGCATCCTCGGCCACAGGCCGAGGAGCATCCCCCCATTGGTAAAGAAACTCTTAGCATTTTTCTTTTTTTATGAGAAGGTTCATGCTTGGTGATCGACGGCCAGCACCTAAACCTCTCAGCCCACTCTCTATAAATTTATTGTTTGGGCTTATTGGGCTGAAAACCCATCACTCAGGGTCAATCCAAGTTGAGTCCCTACAAGAACTTTTATTATTTAAAAGATAATGTCATACAATTGGGTTTTATGGCACTATTCTTAACATAATGCAGGTAAAACTCCATTATCTAAGTTTTCAGAAAATTTAAAGTCTATTTCAATTAAAATTCTTTACCAAAAAGTGGGTCCTAGAAACCATGATTGTCTCATGTGTGATTATTTCTCTAAAATTATATTACCTAAGTTTCAAGAAATTCTAAATATTACTACAATATCATGATTGTATCTGCTCCGTAATAATTGCTCTTTATCATTATGCCAAGACAACAATCGATGTTTTATATAGGTGAGGTTTGAAATCTAGATCTTTTATTTCAGAGCAAAACTTTACCAATTAAACTAACTCGAACCCACTATTGGTAAAACATAGATGCAATTCCTTAGGTGCAATGTATTTAATTCCCTAATTAAACTTAAACACATAGTTGTATTGAATTTAATTATTCTTTAAAGAGATATCATTGTTTGTACTTTATTAGTCAATAAAACCATGTGTGCGATTTTTCTTCTTTTTTTTAATTAACCATGTATGTAATTTTTTTTAGAAGCAGCCATGTATTTAAATTTAATTAGGGAATCTAATGTATTAAAAATTGTATCTACAAGGGCATATGATGATAATTTAAACGTAGAATTTAGCTAAATTCTACTAAATTATCATCATATGCCCCTAAATCCATCTTATTTCATCCATTAAACAAAAGCAGTTGAGGCAACACTTTGCACTTATTCCCAGAAGAAGAAAAGGAGATAAGAAGATGAAAACTATAAAAGAAAAGCTAATAAAGTAAAAGAAGGGGGGGGGGGGGAGAAAAAAGGAGAGAACAAAAAGGTCTCCTCGGCCACAGGCCGAGGAGCATCCCCCCATTTGTAAAGAAACTTAGTTTTTTATAAGGAAAGTTCATGCATAGTGATCGACGGCCAGCGCCTAAACCTTCAACCCACTCTCTATAAATTTATTGTTTGGGCTTATTGGGCTGAAAACCTATCACTCAGGGTCAATTCAAATTGAGTCCCTACACTACCTATGTCTGATTTTTATTTATTTATTCCTAAAGTTAACAATTCATTATATTCCAAGACATAGAATTAGATTTAGAATAATCACATGTATAAAACTGTTACAGATATCTGTTAGAGTGAGTTACAAGGAAAAGCGGAAAGATAATTTAACTAACTATTGAACTTAACTAATTAATGGCTTACAGCTATACACATTAATAGCCATCAAAACTACAGTCGTTTGCTATAGAGGCGGCTTAATGCGTTTGTTAACAAATCTACTAACTAAGAGTGTGTATTGATTTGAAGCAATTTAATCACTTCAGCTTGTGTTTTATCTCTTACCACATGGCAATTAATTTTTATATGTTTCGTACGTTCATGAAAGACTGGATTTTCCCATATATGTAAAACAACTTAACTGTCATTGGCGAATAATGCAAGTCTGTCATGAATAATATTTTTTTATTTTTATGAAGGTCATGAATAACATTTAAGTCCTTAAGCACCTACAAAATCCATGTAATCTCGTAAAGAACAACTACCATACACCTATACTCAGCTTACGCTATGAACCTAGAAATAACGTTTTGCTTCTTTGATGTCCGTGAAATCAAAGAATACACAATAGCCAGTGATGGTTCTTCTTGAATTTGGACAAACATCCTAGAGTGCATCTTCAAAACCTTTCACATTTAGAAATATGCCTTGGACAAGAGTTCTATTTACATATTGAACAATCCACTGTGCTAACAAGATCAATTACACACATAGCTAGATTTTTCTTTTTTGTTTAAATTAGACGAATTCTCACACGATGTGCGGTTCATTTTATTATTAATTTCTTCAAATATTTCAATAATTTTTCTTGTACAAAATTTTAATATTTAGTGTTCTAAGTTTATAGAGAAAATAAAAAGACAAAGTAGTATAATGATTTGATCATACTATATGTATTTAAAAATTTAAAATTTGAATGATATAGTGACTAATATAGATAGGCATTTTCATGCCTACTTAGGAATGCAAATATTGTTTTGGTAAATAGAAATGCAATTTTTTTTTAATACATTCTTAATTGTGTTTAATTAAAATTTTCTTCTTTTTTTGTTGGATTTTGTTTCAACTATTGCAAAAGTAACTAAATTTGACTAAGAATACCATATTTCAAATCAATTGTTTCTCATATACATAAATCTTAAAAAAATGACATCAAAACTTTATTATAATTAAATAATTAATATAAAAAATAATTGTATTTATCACATTAGTAATCTTTTTAATTACATATAATAATATTTTAATATATAACATGAAAAAGAATGTCATATTCCAAATCAACTATTACTATTATTATTATTATTCCAAATAAAAATAGTTTCTTGGAGAAAGTCACTAGATATTCTTGTATGGCAACCTTCTTGTTATGAAAATGTGCTTCAAAGGGCATATATCGATAGGTTAAACTTTGGTTTGAATATAACTTCTAGAAGAATGGAGAATACTGATTCTATCATCTCACTCAAGCGAATGTCAAGCATCTCGTGAACTTTTTATTTGGCTTTAATGATCGCTCAAGAGAATCTTGATTTTGCTCTACCACACATTCAATTCTTTGATATCTTTAAGCAACTCTTTGATATACTTTTACCTAGCATAAAAACTCTTACAAAAACCCTTATTGACACATGTTTTGTCACATGGAATAGGTAAATTAATCCAAACCCTAACTAAATTTTATCAAATTCTTCCTTTTAAAGGAAATTTCACAAATCAAACCAGTGAAGGATTTTGGTAATTCACAAATCAAAAAAGACAAACTTTAGTCATAGAGTTAAATTACAGAAATGTAATTTTTTTTAATAAAAAAAAAAAAGAAAAGAAAGAAAGGAAGGTTCAGTAAGAATTTTTTTATTGATATATATATTTCGGTCTTAATTATTGGATAATTGGGGACGGGAATTTGAACATCTAAATATATTTGTTGGAAATACTAAAAAGTACTAATTTTGCTACAACGTTCTTCATGATTATAAATTTGTTATTCATGCCACATATGATGTGTTTGTTCAAAATCTTCAACGAGTAATTTGATGAAAATATCTGTCATGAAAAAAGAAGAGGACAAAAAAGGTAAAAAGACACAAAACACAAAGCACAAGGCACTTTTTTAGGAAGTATTTCACCAGTACATATGGGACATAATAATGTCAAAAAAATAAAAATAAAAGGCAATTTGATGCATTATTTAAGCTATAGATAATTTGCAACAAATTGCATGCACACAAATTACCCATGACCTATATATACGTATTACTGATCAGGGTAATGCTGTATAAACCTTACTGATCAGCTAGACCTCATGGACATCATCTTCCTCGTTTCAAACTTTTTGTGCTCAAGTTTGATAAATTCTTCAGCTTCTTGGTCGACAACTTGATGAACATGATTACCACTAAGTTTGGCATATTGGGGAGCATACTCGTACTCTGCAAGTCGCACCCTTCTTGGGGCCTCTGTAACGCGTTCCTCCTCATAATCATTATTGTATGTCACATATTGTTGGACTTTTGGGTATTGAGGACGATCAATATTGAGGCTTTCAGTCATAACTTCAGAAATTGTGTTATGATAACCTTGGTTATCATCTGAGGTACTCCTATTCCAACCATGATGATGATGGTGATGGTGATGGTGCTTGGAATGATGATGATGAGGAGTACTTCCGAACATTTTGTGTCGCTATTCAACTGTTTTTTTTGATGTGGAAGTTGTATTTTCGAGACGTAATTTATAGAGAAATGGTTTTATTCCCCAAGGATGTGATTGAATAGTATTCTATTTTTTGGCCTAATTTTTTGGACCCACGAACCTAGAAAGAAAAAGAAACAGCACTACGTTTTCTTCCATCCATGTTTGGGTCATATCATCAAGGCATAAGGAATCTATAAAGTACTTGTAAGCTGTAACTTTGTTGCCAATTGAAATTTCTTAAACTAGTTGGGGATAATTTCTATAATCTGGATGACCAAAATGGCATAAATTAATGTTCTATTGATGTACCAAATATAAGGAAGAAGCATTCTCATACATGGAAACAACTCCGAATCTATCTTTCTTTCTTTTTTTTTTTTTTAAGGTGAACAAGCCGAACGAATATCTTGCCGAACTTTCGGTTTAAAATAGTCCAAATTGTCGCTTCACTGGTCTTTTGAAGATAGATGCATGAGAAGTTTGACATTTTTTTGTTCTCAGAAGACAAATTTGATTTCCTGACTTGGACTATTTAGTTTATGCTTGGGAGTTTAAGTTAGGTGTGATAAACGTTTTAACAATTTGCATAATTTTAGGGATAAACTTTTGGAATCTTAAGCCATGTCAGCATAATTGCGTATTACCAAATTCTAGTTGATATTAAGATGTGATTCGTTTTTTTTTTTTTTGGAGAAAAAGATGTGATTCGTTTTGATGAAACAATTCGGATAGATTTTCTTGAAAGTAACATATGAAACATAATATGATTAATATATTTTACTTTCATGTTAGACTCAAGAAAACATGATTGATGATGTTACGTATATGGGATTAAAGTGGTGCAAGCTTTCTCCGTTAATGTGGGTGTCTAAAACTCTTCAAGCATGGATACATCGTGTATAATCTCTCGTCTAACACACATCACATAATTATAGGAAATATGATCCCTGAGTGTGTATAATCTCTCATCTAACACATCATCATAATTACATATTACCAAATCCTAGATGTCGCTGCTCTCACGTTACGCCATATCAGCTACCACGTCATTTTCTTAATATATATATATATATATATATAATTTTCCCTTCAATTTTAAAATGGTTTTTACAATTTTCAGCCCTATAAATCCCAGCCCTATAAATGCAGCCCACTACTTATTTATTTACTCCCACTATAATCCTATAATAAATTTGTATAATTAATCTAGCCCACCTCTTATTTATTTAGTTCCATTATCAAGCCCAACCCAAAGTCTTTTCAGTTCAGTTTAAAGGAAAAAGAAATTAAAAATATAATTATGTTCAAGCCAGTTTGGAAGAAAGGAAAAAAGAAAAAGGGGAAAGCGTTTCAGGGGCCTTTTCAGTTCAGCTTAAAGGAAAAAGAAATTAACAAAAATAAAACGTTCAAGCCAGTTTGAAAAAAAAGAAAAAAAAAAAAAGAAGGGGGAATCATTTAGGGGCATTTTCAATTCAGCTTAAAGGAAAAAGAAAATTAAAAATATAAAATGTTCAAGCCGGTTTGGAAGAAAGGAAAAAAAAAAAAAAAAAAAAAGAAAGAAAGGGGGAAGCGTTCAGGGTTTTGCGTGAAACAGGGTTTGACAAAAGGTATTGCATAAGAAACACATCGTGGGGAATGGGAAACAGACCATTTGAATTTCTCCCACTTTTCTATTCTACGATTACACACAAACAGATGGTTTGAACTTCTGCTCTACAGTTTCACATCCTTTCACAGTAAAGGGGAAAGAATCTGATACGATTTGAAGCCATGAAAATCTCCCCACCTTCCTGCTCTACGGTTTCACAGTAACAGTCGCCTATCTGACTTCCTTCCTTTGTGTCTTCCTCTCTTCACCCTATATAAATACTGACAGAACCTGGAGGATTTGATTGAGGTATCTCTAAATCCCAGTTCTTCTTGTGCTCCATTCTTTTGCTTGATGCTTTTTGTTTCCCTTTTTACATTTTGTTACTGCCTCTTTTGTGCTGTGGATGATTGTTATGTTGAAATTTTGAATGCTGGGGTTTTTAATTGGAGCTTTGTCTTTTTGGTTCAGTACTTTGTGTTGTGGTGTGGATGATTGTTTTGATTGCTGTGGTTTTTAATTGGAGCTCTGTTATATACATCAATAGATTCAATACTTATAGACAATGTTAATATGAATTGATAGTAATGAATGTCCACTAGATGGATTATCTTTTGATTCTTAGTTCTTAAAGTCAAGGCCTTTTATTCCTACATAATTTTGTCAACATTGACAAAGAATTTGATTTCTACCTAAATTGCGTACAGTATTTCAGATTCAAGAAATTATAGTTTTATACAACCAAACAGATTATCTTTTGATTCTTCTTCAAGTCCAGAAATTTTATTCCTACATAATTATGTCAGTATTGACAAAGCATTTGATTTCTACCTGAATTGCATACAGTATTTTAGATTCAAAAAATTATAGTCTTATACAGATTCAAGAAATTGTAAGTTCAATTACTTAGAGCATTTGATTTCTACCTAAATTGCGTACAATCTTATATAGCCATGTCAAATCTTTTGCATCATTTTCCATATATGTGAAACTCAGCAAAATAATATTATTGGCCACCAAATTTGATATTGTTAGTAGATCTGTAGGATTACCTTAAAGGCTAAGGCTTCTACAAATGCAATCTGAAATTTTTTGCAGAAGTTTTGGGTTTAGGGAAATCAGATTTGTTTTTGGGAATTCTAATCAGGTTCTGTGATATTAAATATGCATAGAATTGGTTATGGTGAGGGAAAACTGGTAGGAATTAGGTATGGAGTGGTGTTTATGGGTTTCTTAGGGTTGGAAGAAGAATCAGATTATGCAGATTGGAATTTTAGATCTTTTTGAAATGGAAAGAGGAAAGAATTGTGTTATTTTGAAGGTGGACTTAATTATGTTATTTTGCAACCATTCATACTCCTTACTATATTTCTTCAAGGCCAAAAGGAGAATCCTATTCTTTGTTAGATTGATAAGAAATTCCATACTTAAAGAGGATAAAGACTTAGTGTATAGTTAGCATTTTCAATATAATTATAGGAGTATAAGAACTAATCTTTGAGAGCTAAATATCCAAGCTTTAGAGCTAATGTGGGCTTTAATCTTCAATATGTGTTTATTTGCATTTACATATCTATTGGACTTAAATGAGGCACCTGAGGAATGCAAGAAAGGTGTACATCTTTTAGTATAGTAGGACAATATAACCTTGGTGTAGAGAAACAGAAGGACATTTAACCCCAATCTTTTGCAAGCCATGTTCAAAATGTATATGCAAAAGGCCATTCCTCAAACTTATGCTTTTTTTTTTTTTTTTAAACTTTTCAGCTTGCATTACTTTTGTAAATTTAAGGGTTTAGGGATTTATATAATTAAATTTTATTGAATCATCTATGACTCTGGAGATTATGCATAACTATAACTATTTAGTCAAAGCCCTCTCTAACCTCTAAGATTATAATAATATTTGCTTCAGTCCAGCACTTTGTTTTATGGGTTAGTCTTACTGAGTGATAAAAGCTCATGCTATTAAGAAAAAGTAGCCACCATTGATGTTATGACTCAATTTCAAAGATAGTGGCCGGAACATCTAGATGAGGTGATCTTTTGTTTTTCTTTTTTTTTGGGGTGGCGTTATAATTGCTTTTGAGAGATTGTTCAAAAATTGGGTGTGAAGTGGATCTCTACTCTAGGTGGATATTGTTCTCTTTAAGCACTTATTTGTTTTTTGGGAATGTTTCTTTTCCCCTGAGATTTGTTATTTTTGAAAGGATATTTATGTTGTATTTGTTTGGTTTTGTTACTTTCCTGGAAAACTAGCCTATTTTCCACTGAATTAAATAGAATTTTTACTGGTTGTTAATTAATTTAGTTTGGATTGGTAGAGGAATTCTAATTATTGGTATTGGTGATAAAAAAGGATATTTGAATGACCAGTTTAAACAACTTCAAAAACTGCTGCAAAATGAGAACAATTCAGATTTTGTGGTTGATTTTCTATTTTATTTGATGATTTTGAGAAGCTCTCGAACAATATTTCTAGAGCTTTGTGAGTATTTGTTATCTATGTGGTTGATTTTGGAAAAAAATTTTGCTTAATGATTTATTTTTTGTTTATGGGTAAAATGAAATAGTTTAGTAATAAGTAATATGTTTAAGGAGATAAGTATATGTCTTATGCTTTGTAATTGTTCATAAGTCATTGTTAAGAAAATTTTAGCTTCACAATTATGACATTGATTTAAGGGCATCTTTGTAAGTATGTGTTTCCATATTCTTACCATGACAAATATTGTACATGGTTTTTCATTCTTTGGTCACTTGCATCATGACTACGAGCACTACAATTATTGATTCAAAAACAGATTGTAGCAATGCTTTTTAGTTATGAGACATATAACATTTTGTTTATTATATTGTAATGAATTCCTTAGCAAATGGATTTGCTTGCGTGGCCTACTCACTACCCATGATTGGTTACCTAAAAAAACAGTATGTATCATGGTAAGTTTCTTATGAACATAGGTGCACTAGAATTTTCTTAACAGTAATTTAT
This sequence comes from Quercus suber, assembly GCF_002906115.3. NCBI lineage: Eukaryota > Viridiplantae > Streptophyta > Magnoliopsida > Fagales > Fagaceae > Quercus > Quercus suber. The sequence continues at coordinate 461,363 of NW_027069738.1, forward strand.
GAACATTATGTGTGATGTCAAGTTTATGATGCATGTTACTTTCTAAAATATGCAAATTATGCAAATTGATGATTGTGGTCATGTTAGCTATACTTATAATGTAAGATTGTTGAAGTATGTGTTAAGTGATTTTGAAATAAACATCATATCAAAGAAAGTCACTATCCAATAGATAATTACACTATTGTCTTTTTTACTGAATCCCGTGCATCGCATAGGTTAGCAGCTAGTTGATATTAAGATATGATTCATTTTGATGAAACAATTCAAATAGAAAATAATTTTTCTTGAAAGTAAGATATGAAATATAGTAGGATTAGTATGTTTTGCTTTCATTTTAGACTCAAGAAAACATGATTGATTATGTAACATATATATGAGATTAAAGTGGCATAAGCTTCCTCCATTATTGTGGGTATCTAAGGCCCTGTTTGGATTAGCTTGTTTTCATCACTCAAATTGAGTTCTCATCACTCAAACTGAGAATTGTGTGGGACCCACCGAATAATGGAGTGTTTGGCTTGATTTCCTCTCCAGTTTTCATCACATAAACTCAGTTTGGGTTGAGTGAAAAACATGAAAACCAAAAATAGCAAAATGCTATTTTCTATTTTCACCCCTTGAACTGAGTTTGAGTTCAGTGGCATTTCTATAAATCTTTTGACCTCGTGGAGCCCACCCCTATGACTTATCCCATCAAGTAACGTGTCTCTCTCCAACCCGTTCTCTGTCACTTCTCCTTCTTCATTTTTTTTTCTTTTACCCTGAGCTCTCTCTTCTCACTGACCTAGAGAGAGAGCAAGACCAGAAAAGAAAAGTGACGTCGGCGAATCAGACTGAGCCAAGACCAGAGACTAGAGATCGGTTCAGCCCAATTCTGCCGCCACCAGCCAATGACCCAGAAAAGCAAAACCACGTGACTATGATCGTCGGTGCTGGTTTAGCCCAGTTCTGCTGCCACCATTAAAGCGAGAGCCTCGAAACTCCAAGACCATGATCGCCGGAGCTGGGTTTTGATTTTGTCGAGGTGCTGGGTTTTATTTTTATTTTGATGAATGGGTTTTGATTTTGTCGATGGTTGATGAATGGGTTTTGTTGATGGTTGATGGGTTCTATTGATGGGTTTTATTTTGATTTTGATGAATGGGTTTTGATTTTGTCAATGGTTGATAAATGGGTTTTGTTGATAGTTGCTAGGTTTTGTTGATGAATGGGTTTTGTTGATGGTTGCTGGGTTTGTGGTGGTGGATCGGTTTGTAGTGGTTGATGGTGGCTAGTGGCTGGGTTAGTGGTGGTGGATTGGTAGTGGTTGATGGCGCCGGTGAGTGGCTGTGGGTTGAAGGGAGGGAGAAGATAGAGAGATAGAGACGGAGAGACGTGGGTAGCAACAGACGCAACAGTGGGTAGTGTCAATGGTGGGGTCCACGGGTTTGAGGAAAAGTGGTAGAGATATGTAACTGAGAACTCAACCCAAACATGTGTTTTACAATTTTTGAGTGAACCTGAGTTTGAGAATTGAGTTAGAGTTAGAGTTATGAGAACTGAGAGCTGAGAACTGAGTTTGAGTTAGCTCTAAATCAAACGGGGCCTAAAGCTCTTCAAGCATGGATATGCTTGAAGTGTGTATAATCTCTCATCTAACACACCATGTAATTATAGGGAATATGATCTCCAATGCTTTCGAGGGATACATAGCGAATATATCTAGTATAATCTAGAAGACTAGCAAATAAAATTTATAAGGTGAAAATTAATTAATAAATTTTAAAAAAGGAGATAAGATCTGCAGTAATTACACTCAATCAGATGGTAGATAGGACCATGAGAAGAAGAAGAATAAAGGAAGTTGCTTTTCCAAATGGAGTTGCACTGACTGAAACAATAGCTTCAAATTAATGGGACTGTGACACTTTAGTTTGAAATTATTAAATGGAAAAATGATAACCTTTTTAGTCATGCTTGTCAATTGTCTTAGTCCTTTTAACATTTTGAAGCTAGGACTCATGTATAGAATCAGATTAGGATTCTCTGAAATTCTTAGTCTAATTTTTCCAAGAAATATCTAAAATTTTATTCATCTATAATGAGTGAATTGAATTTTGTTGCCACCATATCGATAATTAAAATATATATATATATATTAAAATGGTAATAGTTAATATTTATTTAAATGCTGATGACCAAAAATTTAGTCCGCTCATTTTGTTGGCATATTTCAATTGAAAAATAATATACTTGTAATGAAAAGTTAAATTTTGACAATGAACTTTTACTCACTGATGGAGTTTTATTTGAAAATTATAACCATATTAATTAAACTCACATTTTTATACACGCTAATCCATATTAACTTGACATATTTATTCTTTTTGTCACCCACTAATCCACTAAACATATAAATAGATTATTTTCATCCACCTATTAAGAAGATAAACCATTTAGTCTAATGCCTAATAGTTGGGAAAATTTATTCTCATATTATCTCATACATACACATATATATATATATCAAATTTATTTTCATCCATTACAAAAACTTAGTAGTCTTTTTTATAGTAGTATATAAATTGTTGTTTCTATAAACATCTTTCAAAATGAATGGATATGATTTAGAAACTCAATGCTTGAAGTGGAACTCTAAAGGTTCATGATCCATACGGATCCCATATGCACGTTTTGCTTCCTAATTCGAATCTGATGTCCAAATAAGGGATTTTATTCAGTTTCAACAGTCATTTTCAGATTTTCTCAAACCTTACCAATATGATCAAGAGCACCAAATTTTGTATCAACACTAAAACAATAGAAGAGAATTCAAGACAACCAAGTTTCCAGTTAATAAAAGCAAGCTGTTATTGATGCCTCTGGGTCAGCAAGTAGAAATTATTTAGTTTTCATATTATACATACTTAGCATCTTAATACAACACACAGAGGCCAGATAATACAAGCAAAGAGAACACCAAGCACACTCTTCTTAGAAGATGCCAAATCTCATAATGATAATAGGCTTTAACTAGGCATTCCATGGCAGCCATTCCCATTGAGCATCACCATATTCCTACGGCGGGGATAGCCATTGTCACCCCAACTGCTATGCTCATACCTCATTTCCTGCACCCTCACTGTTGATGGAACTTGCACCTGGTTGAAAGTTTCATATTCAAAATCTTCCTCCATCTCATTGTTGAGCATGACACCTTGTGAGAACTGAGAACCAGCCTTGAAGCCATTGCCCCGCGGCAACCTATTGCCGCCAGAGACATGGCTAGAGTAGGCACTTGTTTCATGCCAACCATTTTGGCTCATATCTTGGCCATGCCAGCCATTTTGGAGCCCCTCTTGGCCCATCCAGCCATTTTGATGCAGACCTTGCTTTCCATTGAAGTTATTTTGGCGCCTCAAGAGCTGAGAATCAATGCATGGACTAGGCATAATTTCCATGTCTGAATATTGGTTGTGATATTTATTTTGGGATTTCCAAGCCTCCTGCTGGTTCATGGCATAGCTCTGCTGTTGAACCTCCTGCATCGCATTAGCTCTGCTGTTGGTAACCATAGCTTCTGCGCATTTTGAAATCTTCTTAAGTTGCAAGAACTAGCAAGTAATTAATCTGTGAGATTTCTGTGGTATGCATTTCTTGGTCGCTCGAGGAGTCATTTATAGGCTTCCACATTTGGCTGTTCATAGATAAGATTGCATCTCGTATCCAAATAATGGCCATGTTTGAATGGCATATATTTGACTAAAAGCTTTCACTAATTGGCAATTTGATGGTTCTGGAAACTTTATTCCCAACCGAAAGGAAGGGATACCCAATTTATAAAATTCTATGGCCAAGAAAATAGCTTAGTGGCATAGATTCGGATTTCTCTAAGGCTCTCACCATTTTTTTCTTCATATGCAGAATGAATGATAAATAATATTGTTGATGCAACTGATCGTACGGTCAAACCCACATGGGGATGTAATGAAGATGAAAAATGAAATGGAGTGAGCTGCCAGGGACTGATAGGGACCTCTAATGCTTAAGTTAGCGAAGGCAGTGTTTAATTATGATACAATCTTAGAGAGTGATGGCTAGGTTTTTTTGTGCATACCTTAGATTGAGGTCATTGCGAACCTTGTATGTTGGTTGATCACCATGAAAAATCAAACTCCTTGGTGAAAAAATATAATTAGAACCCCTTACACGTTTAACTTTGCAGAATTAATAAATTTAATAATTAAAAACGCCAATATGAAAAATAACTTAGTAGATTAATATAATAAACCCATAGATATATAAAAAAAAAAATTAAATTTGTCCAAGCAATAAAAATAGTGACTGAGAGATTTGGTCACATAAGTGGAAAACCAAGTGAGAACATTTCCAATGGAAAAAGCACTGCAAGACACAAACAATAGATGAATAAATTAGGCGTTGTCTCCATGTAAGTCCCTTATAGTTTATTAGGGAAAACATAATCAATAAAGTTCATTTTAAAGGTTTTAATTTTTCTTTGTAAATTAATTAGGTGTTGTCTCCATGTAAGTCCCTTATAGTTATATTAGGGAAAACATAATCAATAGATGAATCTCCACCTTTGAAATTTGCTACCAAGACATTTATTCTCTTTACTCGTTAAAGAGGGAATCTAATGGTTCCCATGCGTCACCAAGCACTCATAATATTCTAGGATATAATCCTCATTTCTTCTTTCGATCACCCAAAATGTTAAATATGAATAGTTATTTCACACTTTTGCCCCTAAAGTGTTGGAGCAGTTTTCTGTTACCTTCTAGATGGTAGGTTCCTTTCAAATTTGTATGGAATCAAATAAATGATTCCTCCAATATCCGAAATAATCCCGCACATGAAGAGAACATAAGATAAGATACGATCACTTATTTCTTTTTATCCAGTTGTCCCTTTCCCAGTTTTTATGTTTAGCCAATGAGAAAATCCTAAGCAGAGATTTTATTTTTTTATGATAATGTCAAGTTAGAAATTTGACAAGAAAATTTAGAATCTAATTTTTGTAAAAATAGAAACAAATTAAAATAAAGGAACTATAAAACTTGATGGTTAAAATTAAGATACTACCGATCAAGAAATTTTAGTATCTTGGATAAATAATTTGTAAAGTCTAGGAGATATGTTAATCATAGTAAAGGGGGATGAAGTAGGGTATAGAGAAGTGCAATTAAAGTATTGTGTAATTGTAAAGTATCTACAAAATTAAAAGGAAAATTTTATTGAACGACTATAAGAACAATTGCATTCTATGGTAATAAATGTTGGGCTATATATTATAATTCACAAGTGTGTAGGCTCGAAACATATACATGGGTACAATTAAAAACAATCACAATTATACGATTCAAATTATATATATATATATATATATTTATAGAAGATGTTTAAATTATACATGGTATTAGTTTACACTTTTTTTTATTCTAAAAAAAAAAAGCTTATATTTTTTTAAAACCATGCATTTTAAAAATATGTAATGGTTATTGTAGGGACACAATTTGCGGCCCAAGCCCAAAGAAGAATTGGGTGATGGCCCAAAGAGCCCAAACAATAAATTTATAGAGAATGGGTTAAAGAGCTAGGCCTTAATGAAGTTAATAACAGCTAGTATGGATTGAGAAGATGATCAAGTAAGAACAGGACATACAAGATTGGATTAATTCACTGTCCGAGGAGATCTTTCTGAGTATAAATCAATATAAAGTTTTACAAATACAATTTGGAGTGCTACAGTATTCCTTCCCGTGTTTTTTCTTCTTTTTCTCTTCCTCCCTTCTCATAGGAGATCTTTTTTTTTTTATATATAGTTCATTTCCAACCATCTTAACCCTACACTTATTAATCATCTAATCCCTCACTTGAGTGTATGTCCCATCAGACACCTTTTCTGGCTTTCTGTGAGTTGTGATATTTGAGATTGCACTGTTCAAAGGTTTTCTCTACATAAATGCGGTCAAAAAAGTAGTTGCAATGCATTTAATGCGGTGGTAGTAGCTTTTCCTTTAGATATTTCTGAGTTCTAATCGCTCCAATAGATGCATGAAGTCTATCCTTATCGTGTAAACCTCCTGATAGGTCACCTAGGTTGCTGGACTATAGATTCGAACTATATTTGTCATGTCCGAGGAGGAATTACTCCTCGGACCGCTCTCCATCTGTTCTTTCTTTGCGAGACTTTAAACTTGGGATCGCTTTCAATCACTTACCCCTCCTTGGACACGCCATGTTCCCAGATAAGGCCCAAGGCCCAATATACAATTTTGGGCCTTTATCCCTACAATAGCCCCTCAAAATTTCAGTTTTTCCCTCGCATTCAAGGAGAAAAAGTGGGGTTTTGATTTGCTTCAAATTCAAGGGCTAGAAATATTAAAATGTCTGAGTTTACAAGTGTGGGAGTATGGTTTTATGCGTTTCATAATTGCTGCTGATGCTTTGGAATTCACGAGGCCTCATTAACTGCTCCAGGAGACGTTATGTCCCTTACATCTAACGGTGAGACTTTAATCTGATGGCTGATATTTTTCCTCACGATTTGGGCGGCATAACCCCCACTCATTTTTTGTCCTCTATATAAAGCTTTGAAAAGAATCATTTCTCCTTTATTTTACAAACTCTCAAGCATTCCAGCGGTCTCAAGCATTCAAATTCACAAGAAATCTTTGAAATTTTTCTAAGGGTTCCGTGAATCATCATATATCTTAGATTGCGTAAGTTTTAATTTCTTTAAACCTTTCATTTTCTCCTCGGCCAACCTTCTTGGCCATCAAATTTTTATTTCTCCGTTTACCGATTTTAGTAGCACCCTTTTAGTTTGTTGAGATGGGTAGGTTTAAGCATTTAGTGGACTCCCCTACCAAAATAGAGGTTTTTAAGAAAAAATATCACATACCATAGGAAGTCGCCCTGCGATACTGTTCCCCAGGACAAATAGAAACAAACCGAGAAAAGGGAGAAGTTGTTGTTCCCATGATATCCTTTATAGAAGGGGTAATGACCTTCTCGATGGGTAGGATAACAAGGGATTACCTATTCAACTATAGGTTATGTCCCCACCAATGCGCGCCCAACCTATTCAGGGTTTTGGGTTGCGTTGATGCTCTCAACGAGCATCTGGGTCTGCAGCTCACTTGGCATGATGTGGTTCACATGTACGAGTGTCGTTCCCAAAAATCAGCGGGGTACTACCTCAAATCCCGCTCGGATGTGGTGAGATTAATATCGTGTCTACCCAAATCCAACAAGGGTATGAAAGATGATTACCTTATAGATTCGGGAGCGTGGCACGATGGCGTTCGAGCGGGAACACTAGGTGGGGTGCCTTAGAATTAGGTTTTTTAGCGATAGATTTGGAATCTATAACCCTGTCTTTATTTTGCTCCTTTTTTATTACGGCTTTAGCTTATTAACTATTTTTTGTTCCTCGGCTGTGTTTACAGATAAAAGACAGGTAGCCCCAAGGATTAGCTTAACCAACATTCAAGCCCTTAATTACTTACTAAGATCCGAGATCTTTGTAAGTGAAGACAAACAGTTGAGGGCCGTTCATCTGATACTGGACTTTCAACCCATCTCGGAGATATTCCAAGAAGTCGGCCATGCCATAAGAGCGGGTGATCCACAGATAAATAGGATTGACGTAAGTCGGCCCCACTTTTTAGCCTGAGACAACCTTCCACCAGTAGCACATCCTTTCCCACAGGGCATTCCTCTGGTCATCCAACCAATTCAACAAGTTCCTATTGAAGCAGCAGTAGCTGAAGAAGGGATTGCATCCTCCAACTCCTCACTCGAAGAGGAAATTGATAAGTTTTATTTTGGAGAGGAGGAGTTTCAGGCTGTGCAAGTTGTATCAGTTTCGGACGCTGAGGAAGAAACTGATAGATACTCCAATGTTCACGCTCCAGTTCCTGTTGTTGCCTGTTTAGACAACACTGAAGGAGAAGAAGAAGAAGAATGGATGGCTATGAACAAAGGAGGCAAATCTCTAAAGGAATTTATGGCCATGAGGAATCAAGCGTTCACCTCAAATGAGGCCAACAAGTCCCAAGTCCCAGCTTATCTTCCTCCTCCTCCTACTCAAATTCCCAAAGACCTCGAACTAAAGCCACTTCCTAAGTTGAAAAAGAAATGGCCAAATAAGGATTTGGAGGAAGGCGAGGTGGTTCCCCAAAAAGGGAAAAACAACAAAAGGTGGCCAAGGACAACCGAGGCAGGAGATCCCTTTCTGTTAAAAGCCGGGATGAATCTCTTGGGGCTGATGTGCGCCGACCACCGCGCACTTGGTCCCCCAGGCTAGAGGTTGATGGTGCTCCTATCCCTTGGGATGCCACAGTTCGAAGCTTCCAAAGGGGGCATTCGAGTCACATTGTTGAAGCCCTGGAGCAACCATTTCTTCTGCCAAAAGATTTGGATGCTCACAGGCGTTTCAAGCAGCCTGATCTATTTTTATCCCTTAAGAGGGATCTTGCCATGGTAAGTGGTTTGGTCTACCTTTCCAATTGAATACTTATTCACTTTTTTTTCATTCTTTCTCTTTGTCTTACATGGAATTCTTCTATTCTTGTTACGCAGATTACCCAACAGGTTTTCGTGGCCGAGGAATGGGTCAAGGATGCCTGAAACGAGGCTAAGGCAGAGGCCCAATCTCAGTCCGAGGTCAAGAAAGCATTGGGGAATCTTAGGCAAGATCAAGCTAAACTGTCCAAAAAATTAAAGGAAGTGATTAAGGCCAAGGACAGTGTTGACGCAGGCCTTAAGACTGCAGAGAAGCAAGCCGAGGATCAACGTCAAAAGTTGCATGTGACTGAGATTAACTTGGCCACAGAAAGGCAACTGGTAAAAGATCTTCGGGCTAAACTTCAGAAGGTCAAAGAGGCAGCTCAACTAGCCAAGAAGGCAGCCGAGGCTGAGAAGCAAGCATCCTATCAACTTGGTGTAGAAGAGACACAAGTCAGGCTCACTAAGGACCTTTCTGTAGTATGTAGGGATTACTGCGATGTGTCATGGGATAAAGCCCTTGACATTGTAGGGGTCCTAGCAGACTTAAAGTGGAGGCTACCTGGGAATAGGTATTATCATCCAGAAATCCGTGCAATCCCAGGTGCTCTTCCTTCTTCCCCTGCTCATGCTCCAGAGACTTCAGAGCAACCCATGATCACCCAAGCTGTTCTCCCCCCTTCTGAGGCTTTAAAAGGATCTAGCATAACTGCTGATCAAAGCCAAAGGATTGAGGTAGTCAAGGACAAGAGTAAGGATAAAGGAGAAAAGCCCTCAGTAGAATTTGAAGATGTTGTCAAAGCCAAAGAAGTTGAAGCTAAGGCCAAGGGTGTTGCCACTTCCCAACCAAGCCGAAAAGATAATCCCCCAGCCTCCAAGACTAAGGCTTAGCATTTAGGATTTTCTTGTTGTAGTTTTAAAAAAAAAAAAAAACTATTGTCATTGAGGATAATGTATTTTCTCCCCTTTTCGATTAATGAACGTACTTTTCTTTCTATCTCCCGTGTCTTTATTTCATATACTTTTAGGCTTTCTGTTGTTGCAAATAATCTTGAATTATTGCCACTTTAGTTTCAATAAGAACCAACCAACAATATTACCCCGCTTCTAATACAAGTAATTTAAATAAGTACCAATGAAGGCTGATTCTAACAAAAATAAGCAGTGAACTTGGTAAAGAATGAAAGAAAAAGACACCCTTCACATTTATCAATACTTGAACAAATAATCAAGGATTTTACCTTATTCAGATTTATCAAACTAAGGATTTAGTCATAGATTTAAACATTTATAGAGGCGTCATTGAGTGTTAACTTTACCCAAGTATGTGGTCCAAGGAACCTGACACGACTTAGGTTTTGTTTAACACTTATAAAAGTTGTCTTTGAGTGTTAACCTTCCCATATTATCTGGTTCGAGGACTTCAGGCATGTTTGAGTTTCAGTTTAAACACTTATAAAAGTTGTCATTGAGTGTTAACCTTCCTATATCATCCAGTTCGAGGACTTCAGGCATGATTGAGTTTTAGTTTAAACACTTATAAAAGTTGTCATTGAGTGGTAACCTTCCCATATCATTTGGTCCGAGAACTTCAGACATGATTAAGTTTCAGTTCAAACACTTATAAAAGTTGTCATTAAGTGCTAACCTTCCCATATCATCTGGTCCGAGGACTTGAGGCATGATTGAGTTTCAGTTTAAATACTTATAAAAGTTGTCATTGAGTGTTAATCTTCCCATATCATCTGGTCCGAGGACTTTAGGCATAATTGAGTTTTAGTTTAAACACTTATAAAAGTTGTCATTGAGTGTTAACCTTCCCATATCATCTGTTCCGAGGACTTCAGGCATGATTGAGTTTCAATTTAAACACTTATAAAAGTAAGAATAACAAAAAGTACAAAGCCTCTATATAACAAATAAACATGTTGATCAAGGAAAAACTCATTAATAATAATACATTTTCAGGTTGTTTACATTCCACGGATGTGGTATTACATGATTATCTAAATCTTCTAAAAAATATGCCCCGATGCCAGCCCTTGAGGTAATACAGTATGCCCTTCCCAATTAGGCCCTAATTTTCCCCATGTTGGCTTCTTTACAGCGCGCAGAACTTTCATCAACACTAAATCACCAGGTGCTAATGGTCTTAACTTCACGTTGGCATCATAACCCTGTTTGAGCTTGTGTTGGTAATATGCTAGTTAGACCATTGCATTTTCCCTCTTCTCTTCAATCAAGTCTAAATTCTTCTCTAGTAGCTCATTGTTACTACTTGGACTGAATGAACTAGCTCTTAATGTTGGGAAACCAGTTTCTAGAGGGATGATGGCCTCAGCCCCATAAGTCATTGAGAAGGGGGTCTCCTCGGTAGATCTACAAGGCGTGGTCCGATATGTCCAGAGAACATGTGGCAGTTCTTTGACCTATTTGCCCTTCGTATTGTCTAGCCTTTTCTTTAGTCCATTCACTATGACTTTGTTAACAGCCTCTGCTTGTCCATTCCCTTGGGGATAAGCCTGGGTAGAGTATCTATTCGTAATTCCCAACTCACAGCAATATCTTTTAAAGGATTTGCTATTAAACTGAAGGCCATTGTCTGAGATGAGGGTATTAAGGACGCCGAACCGAGTAACAATGTTTTTCTAGAAAAACTTCTTGGCATCCATATCTTTGATGTTTGCTAGGGGTTTAGCCTCGACCTACTTAGTGAAGTCATCCGTGCCGACCAGAAGATACCTCTTATTCCCTGGTGCCTTGGGAAAAGGTCCCACAATGTCTAAGCCCTCATTAAGCGAATGGCCAAGGGTTGGACAATGGATTAAGGACTCCCTCCGATTGGTGTATGTTTGGTGCAAACTATTAGCATGGATTGCATTTCTTCACGTATTCTTGTGCATCCTTTTGCATATTTGGCCACCAATATCCTTGAATGATGGCTCTGCGCACCAGGGATCTACCTCTAGTGTAGCTTCCGCAAATTCCCTCATGTAGCTCTTCGAGGAGTAATTCAGTTGCTTCAGAATGTACACATAACAAGTATGGTCCTGAGAAAGAGCGTTTATATAGTTTCTGGTCCTTGGACAGCCAGAACCGAGCAGCCTTTCTCTGTACCTTGTTAGCTTCTGACTTTTCTTCAGGCAGAGTGTCTTCCTTCAAGAGTAGCATCACAGGGTCTATCCAGCTAGGCCTTGCTCTGACCTGGTGAACTTGGACTATATCTCTCCTTACCTTCGAAGGTTTGTACAAATCCTTTACGAGGATAACTCGAGGCAGGTTCTGCACCGAGGAGGTCGCAAGTGTGGCTAGAGAATCAGCATGTATGTTTCCACTTCTAGGGATGTGCAACAAGTTGAAAGATTCGAACTATGATTGCAGGTGCCTAACTTGACTCAAGTACCTCTGCATTCTTTCATCTTTCGCTTTGAATTCTCCTTTCACTTGGCCGACGACTAATCTTGAGTCCAAGAACATCTTTACTACATTTCCACCCATTTTTTAAACCATGGTCATTCCCATCAGTAGAGTTTCATATTCAGTCTCATTATTTGTAGCGGAGAAGTTCAGGCTCAATGACTTTTCAATAGTGATCTTCTCAAAGGATACCATCACTAGCCCAACTCCAGAACCCTTATGATTCGCTGCACCATCAACGTACACTTCCCAGGATAAGGGACCTCGTTGGGAAATCATGCCAACTGATTTTTCATCAGTGATCTGTGTCAGCGTTATTTCTTCTAACTGGGGTTCAATGAACTTGGCCACCAGATCCGCGAGGACTTGGCTTGTGATGGAGGTACGAGGCATGTATTTGATGTCAAAAGCCCCTAGGACCATGCCCTATTTAGCAATCATCCCCGTGTAATCAGCACTTTGGAGTATGGCTTTGAGTGGAAGCTGGGTGAGGACAACAACTGTATGTGCTTGAAAATAATGGGGCAGCTGTAAAATGTCCTCGCCCCTAGATCGAGGGTTTTACATGGAGTCGCCACTTATTTAATTTAAAAGGGAAAATAAGAAAACCTTCAATAAAAAATAATACTTCTTTTGTATTAATGTATATTGCAATTTACATCAAATTTGTAACAAAAATTTACAATGCTTTTTTGTCCTGGATACAATCTAAAAAAAGTAAATTACATTGCTTTATTTCCTAGTTACAATCTAAAAAATGTAAAATTACAAGAGCATAGTTTATAACCCTTGATCTTGGTTCGGAGGCTAATTTACAAGATGGGAAGGGATTAAGCACCCATCTTGCCCGGTAAAACCGGTCTCCTAGATTAAGGTGGCCAATGTCATGTCATGTCAAACAAATACAAACAATATGTCATATAAACATGGTAATTTGTAGGAACTGTAAACAAATATGTGTTAAGAGAATCAAACATAAAAAAAAGACACAAAAAATGAAACTTGTTAGATAACAATTTTAATGTAAAGAAAACATTAAAGTAATGGCATGTTCATCCAAGAAATCAATGTAAGCAAAGAATCCCTAGCCTAGACATGTTTATCTAAGCATGTGAGAAGAAGAAAACAATTTTGTCATGTTATTTGTAATCAACATAATTGCAGAGAGAACCAAATAAAAATAAAACATTTGAGCATATTTGATCATCCAAACAATTATGAAAAGAAGTAAAGGAAAATCCCTAGACATGTTTATCTAGAGAAACTCAAAATACTTAGACATGTTCGTTCAAGCATTTTTTAAAAAAGTAAACAATTACCTAGACATGTTCATCTAAGTATTGAAGAGAAAGTTGTGTTTTTAGCCTAGAAGTGCTCATCTAAGCATTCAAGAGAAAAATTGTGTGCTAGCCTAGAAGTGTCCATCTAAGCATGTAAAAAGAATAACAATGAGACATATAGGCATATTCATCCAAGCTTATCATAAAAGAAACCAATAATGACTTGTTAAACACTTATTCAAGCATGTGTAGAAAGTTAAGAATATAATTAACTACTTACTAGCATAGAACATAAATTAAAAAAAAAAAAGGGGAAGTGATCACTTAAAGGGCTAGGGAGAAAGCAAGGAATTACTAAACTACAACCAAAGTAGGAACAATGGCTGCACAACAGCTTTTCTTTTCTGCTTTCTCACTAGCTCTCTAGAGGGAATTTGGGGTCCAGAGAATGACAGAGGTCTTCTCTATTTATAGGGGAAGGGATGGCTTAGCTTTAAAGCTAAGTTTTTAGCTTTCTTCTGAAGCTAAGGAGGGAGATAGCCTGTTTAAATGAGCTGGGACGGAGTTGGTGTTGATCCCCTTTTGAATTTTGAAAGGAAGTTGAAGATGATGCTGCACCTGCTTCGTATTTTTGCTCTAACTTTCCGCTCAAAATTCCAATCAATTCAAAATTGGTGTTTTTTGAAAGGAAATTCAATTATCTACAACTTTTTCAGAAATAGATAAAACCAAATTCCAACGTTTTCCAGGCCAAAAATTCATTTCAAATTGCTGCTGAAAAAAGTAACGTTTTTTGAGCATTTTTGAAATTTTTCACAGGATGTATCTGTTTCTCTATCCACTTTATTTTTCAAAAAACTTTCTTCTGGAACTAAGGGAAGGGATAAGCCTATTAGATGAGCCTGAAAAGATTTGAGTTTGATCCCCATTTGAAATTTCGAAAGATGATTGAAGATGATATTGAATTTATATTATCTTCTGCACCTGTTTTGTATTTTGGCCATAAATTTATGCTCAAAATTCCAATTGATTCGGAATTAATGTTTTTGGAAAGGAAATTTAATTCTCTACAACTTTTATAGAAATAGAGAAAACCGAATTTCAACTTTTTCTGGGCCAAAAATGCGATTCAATTTGCTGCTGAAGATAATGATGGTTTTAGAGCATTTTTTTTTTCTTTTTTTTTTTCTTTTTTTTTTTGAATTTTTCATGGATCCTTTCTCCAATTCTTTTTTAAAAGAGCAGATAAGATGCCGTAAAAAACATATATATATATTTTAAATGAAATCAAATGAAATCCAATAAAAAATTACACTTAATTGATTTTAAATTAATTCTTGTGAGAACCAATTAAAATTAAATGTTTAAAATAGGACGTGATCAGGCCCATCGTGTACGTGAACCATGATCGTTGAAAATTTTTTGTATGATAACTTTTGATCAGGTGATCCGATCAAAACCCATGACATACCATTATGATCGTTAGAACATCAAAATTTGTTTTGTATCACAAATTTGAAGATCTACCGGTTGGTTAAATGCAAGTTGTAAAATGGGGTGTCTACAGTAACTTTCGTGTACCATGCACTATCGCCAGGATGGCTTTCTCCAATGGTAGATAACGAACCTCGAACTCATGCAACGACTTGCTCACATAATAAACTGGCCGCCACGATCAACTCGTATCAATACCAAACTTACAGCGTAAAGGGCCACAGTAATATAGGCAAATAGGACTTCATCCATTTCAGGACTGGACATGATAGGTGGCCGAGTTAGATATTCTTTAAGTTGCTAGAAAGCTAAGACACACTCCTCGGTCTACTCAAACCCTTTCCAATTGTTAATCAGAAGGAAGAAAGACCTGCACCTATATGTTGATCGAGAGATGAACCGGTTTAAGGTCACGGCCATTCTAGTAAGTTTTTGGATTTTTTTGGGATTCCGAAGTGGCTGCAAACTGTTAATAGCCTTGATTTGATCGGGATTGACCTCAATCCCTCTGTGGGTTACCATATAGCCCAGGAACTTGCCTAATCCCATACCAAATGAGCACTTGGAAGCATTTAAGCGCAACTTGTGTTTTCTAAGAACTTCAAAAATGTTTCCAAGATCTCCTATATACTCAGATGCCACCCTGCTTTTCACTACCATGTCATCTATGTAGACTTCAAAATTCTTACCCAACTGTGGCTTAAACATCCTCGTCATCATCCTTTGGTAGGTAGATCCCGCATTTTTCAAACCAAATGGCATCACCTTGTAATGGTAGTTCCCAATGGGGGTGACAAAAGTAGTTTTCTCTTGATCATCCAAGGCTAATGGTATTTGGTGATATCCTTGAAAGGCGTCCAGGAAGCTCATCCAAGAATGGCCTACAGTTGCATCTACTAGCTGATCTATTTTAGGCATAGGAAATGGATCTTTCGGGCAAGCCTTATTCAGATTTGTGAAATCCACGTACACTCGCTACTTCCCATTCTTCTTCTTCGCCACTTCCCATTCTTCTTCTTTACCACCACAGTGTTACTCAACCATTCAGGGTAGAAAACTTCCTTGATTGCCCCTGCCCATTTGAGCTTCATTACCTCGTCTCTAACAGCATCTGCATGCTCTTTGGATGGGCAACGAGGTGGCTGCTTTTTGGGAATAATGGATGGATTAACATTTAGATGATGGCAGATGAAGTCTGGATCCACCCCCGGGGCCTCAATAGCATCCCATGCAAACACATCCAAGTTTTTTCTGAGGAATTCTATCGGCTCTTCCTTTTCTTAAGGAGGCAGCTGAGACCCAACCTGAAAGAACTTTTCTAGATCATCATCAATAATAACCTTTACCAAATCCTCACATTTAGCCTCCTTGGCTGAATCGTTGATGGGCAATGCCGTAGGTTTTAACTGTTATAAATCCTTTTCAACATGGGCCAAGGACTCAACCTCGGGCTTATGCCGGATGGCGGCCACTAAGCATTGTCTGACTGATCTCCCAAAAACTCCTTAACCTGGCCTTTAGACAGATATTTAACCTTCTTGTGCAAAGTAGAAGAAACAATTCCTAATGTATGAAGCCAGGGTCTGGCTACAATCGCTATGTAGGGTGAATACGCGTCCATAATGATGAAATTTACCTCTACTATTTTTGGACCAGTTTGCACAGGTAGTCAGATTTGGCCCTTTGGGATGAGGACCTTCCCATCGAAACTCACCAGGGAAAAGCTGTAGGGCGTTAAGTCCTCGGGTTTTAAGTTCATCCCCTTATATAAGTCGGGGTACATTATCTCTGCACCACTGCCTTGGTCCACCATCACCCTCTTCACATCATATCCCCAAATTCTAAGGGTAACCACCAAAGCATCATCGTGAGGCTGAATGTTTCCAATTTTATCCTCATCCGAGAAGCCCAAAACTGGTTGAATTTCCATTTTAGCCCTCTTCATATCTTGATTAGCATCCTCGGTGAATAGCCGAGCCACGGACATCACTCTAGATGGATAGGATCCAGTTTTCCTTGGTGCAGCGAAGATGACATTTATCGTTCCCAGGGGGGTCTAGAAGAATCATCTCTACGAGACTCTGAGTTTGCCTGTCCCCCCCGACCACTGGAGTGGTGTAAAAGTTGTTTTAATTTACCTTCACGAACAAGCTGGTCTAGGTGGTCCCATAGACTCCTACAATCCTCTGTGGTGTGTCCATGATCTTGATGGTATTGGCAATAGAGGTTGTAGTTGCACCTTTCGAGGTTTTCCACCATTTTATTTGGTCGTTTAAAGAATGGCTCATTCTTGATCTTCTCTAGAATTTAATGCACTGGCTTTTGAAACACGACGTTGACTACCTGAAGATTTGCTAATCCTGATTGTCCAATAAAATCTCTACGTGGTTTGTTGTTACTGTACCGATCTGACCTGAAATCCCTCCTCTCTTGAGGGATAAACTTATCCTTTCCTTTCCTTTGCTGCTGATCTTCTTCAACTCTTTTATACTTATCAATCATCTCCATCAGTTGGCGAACACTGGTAACAGGTAAACCAATTAGAAAATTTCTTAAATTATGCTCAGTTGGAAGGCTGAGCTTAAAAGTACTGATGGCCACTTCGTCAAAGTTACCATCCATCTTGTTGAACATCTCCCAATATCTATCTGAATACGTTTTCAGGGTTTCACCCTCTTGCATGCTTAAAGTTAGTAGAGAAGCCAAAGGTCAAGGAACCCTGTAACATGTGACAAAACGAGAACCAAATGCCTGGGTGAGCTCTTTGAAGGAACTTATAGAATCTACTCTCAGGCTATCGAACCACCTCATTGTGATTGGTCTTAGACTAAATGGGAAAACCTTAACATCAAGGCTTCGTCCTTGGAATGGACAGCCATCCTTTGGTTGAAATGGCTCACGTGTTCCACAGGGTCTGTTCGACCATTGTAGATGGTGAACGTTGGCTGATGAAAGTGCTGAGGAAGTCTTGCTTCTTCAATCTTACGCATGAAAGGCAACCTGGAGATTTTGTTCAGGGCCTTGCTCATAGCGTCATTTCCTACACCTCTACGTGATAGGCTTCGAAACCACTGCTCACGATGATGCTCTTCTTCATAGGAGAAGGATTTGCTGGGTGGGGTTCGAGACCTCTGCCTGTAATTAACGTCCCATTTGTCATCAGAAGAAGCGCCGGAGTTCAGAGAAGCTTGTTTCCTCCTTGCATGGCGTAACTCTCTTTTTAACTGATCGATCTCTAGTTGCATGCTCTTGTTGTTCTTTGCATGGGAGATATGGCTCCCACCTCAAGGTTGAATTCTGTTAGTGTGTGTGGTGTGGACACTTCCTTCACAGTCACCTCTCTGCCCAAGATTAAGAAAAGGGTCACCGTGTTAGGATCCTCTCGACTCTGCTTGTTGTGGACTCGGTTCTGCCATAGTTAACCGTTGCCTTCATTATCACACAAGCTCTCCTCACAGACGGTGCCAATTGTAAGGACACAATTTGCGGCCCAAGCCTAAAGAAGAATTAGGTGATGACCTAATGAGCCCAATACAATAAATTTATAAAGAATGGGTTAAAGAGTTAGGCCTTAATAAAGTTAATAACAGCTAGTAGGGATTGAGAAGATGATCAAGCAAAAATAGGACATACAAGAATAGATTAATTCACTGTCCGAGGAGATCTTTTTGAGTATAAATCAATATGAAGTTTTACAAATACAATTTGGAGTGCTACAGTATTCCTTCTCGTGTTTTTTCTCCTTTTTCTCTTCCCCCTTTCTCATGGGAGGTCTTTTCTTATATATAGTTCCTTTCCAACCATCTTAACCCTACACTTTTTAATCATCTAATCCCTCACTTGAGTGTATGTCCCATCAGACACCTTCTCTGACTTTCTGTGAGTTATGATATTTGAGATTGCACTGTTCAGGGGTCTTCTTCACATAAATACGGCTAGAAAAGTAGCTGCAGTACATTTAATGTGGTGGTAGAAGTTTTTCCTTTAGATATTTCTGAGTTCTAATCGCTCCAATACATGCATGAAGTTCATCCTTATCGTGTAAACCTCCTGATAGGTCGCCTAGGTTGCTGGACTATAGATTCGAACTCTATTTGTCATGTCCAAGGAGGAATTACTCCTCAGACCGTTCTCCATCTGTTCTTTCTTTGCGAGACTTTAAACTTGGGATCTCTCTTAATCACTTACCCCTCCTCAGACACGCCACGTTCCCAGATAAGGCTCAAGGCCCAATATACAATTTTGGGCCTTTATCCCTACAGTTATATATATATATATATATATAACTGGTTTTAAATTTTTTAGTTTTTGCACTCAATAATTCATTGCCACAAAAATTAAAATCTTAGATGGATATGTGGCGGAAAATTGAACTCCGATTGAAATCCAATTTAGAATCTAATTGAATTTGGACTCTTCAATTTTTACAATCAATAATTCACTTAACACAAAATTAAAAATGAAAAATTAAATGGGACACACTTCACAAAATTTAGAATCCAATTAAAATCTAATTGGATTTTCTCTGAGATTTTACTATTAATATATTTATTAAACTAGCATGTAACACATGCAAACGCATGAATGCATTTAAAATGAAATACAATTTTTATTATAAAAATATAATTAATTAGTCAAATTATTTTTAAAAAATAGCATGTAACACATGTATACGTATAAATACATTTAAAATTAAACACAGTTTTTATCATAAAAATATAAATAATTAGTCAAATTATTTTTTTTAAAAGTAAATGTAATTAGTCATATATTAATATTCTTACCTAAATTTAATACTAATTATGTAAGGACCAGATTTGAGTCCCTAGCCCAAAAGGT
This sequence comes from Quercus suber, assembly GCF_002906115.3. Taxonomy (NCBI): domain Eukaryota; kingdom Viridiplantae; phylum Streptophyta; class Magnoliopsida; order Fagales; family Fagaceae; genus Quercus; species Quercus suber. The sequence goes on from NW_027069738.1 coordinate 480,907, forward strand.
GGATGGACTTAAGCCTAAAAAGCTTAAAAAAAATAAATTTGTAGAGAGTGTGTTGGAAAACTGGGCTAAAATGAGTTGGATAACAAATAAGGTGGATTGGAGTGACAAGAAAAAGAAGATGGACAAGTTTTAGCTACAGAAAATCGTCCTTGGCAAGGTTCGAGGAGATCAGTTTTTATATATTGCTCTTAAATTTGATTACAAGTTTGGCTCCTAATTACTACAGTGTTTCTTTCTTGATTTTTCGATCCCCTTCTCCCATTGCTTCCTTCTTCTTTTATACTCTCTTCTCCTCTCATCTTTACCCTTCACGTGCAAGCCAGATGGTTGGTATTGATACTTGTCCCATCAATACCTTCCATAAGTCTTCATATAATAGCTGTAAGGTTGAAAACCATTATTCAGGCATCACCTCCACATTAATGCGGCCAGAGAGTTAGCTGCAGAGCATTTAATGCGGTGTCAACAACTTTTCCCTCATATATTTTAGGATTTCCCTCTGTCATATACCTTTGCAATGCCTACTCGTATCAACAGAACTTCCTGGAACAATCCTTTGGACGACAAATTGCCAATTCGGACCTCAGCCATAGTTAGCCGAGGAGGCATTCATCATTGAACCACTCTCCTGGGCCATTATGACTGCAACTAACTTCTTATTCTACCAAAATGGACTACCTTGACAATTTTTACTCATCCTCGGACGTCCCCTAGTCCTCGGCTTGGGCCCTAAGCCCAATATATACATAGAAGATGAGCTCCTGGGCACAATACTCCTACAACTTATTATCATTTTTTTTTCTTCTAATTTTTAATAAGATAGAATGTGTGGTGATTTTTATTGAGTATATGTAATTGGTTTTTTTTTTTGTTTTTTTTTTATTTTTTATAATTCATCTCTATATATTAACAAGAAAGTTAATTATAATTTCAAAAAAAATCCTGATCTAATTAGATAATCCTTATCCTTAAGAAATAAAAATAAAAATTGGGTTAAAATTGTAATTCAACAAAATTAAAAAAAAAAAATACCAAAAATTTTTTTTTCCTAAAAATTAGCATACTCTCTATTTAAATATATATCATGCACATTTGATACATTTTTTTTCTAAAATTTCTTTAATATTTATATTAAGAGGATTCAGAAATTTAGTTGTGACTTCAGCAAAGGTCAAAAATGCCCCTAATCTAATTAGATAATCCTTATTCTTAAAAAAATAAAAAAAAATAAAAAAAGGGTGAAAATTGTAATTCAAAAAAAAAAAAAAAAACTACCGGAGAAAATTTTTTCCTAAAAATTAGCACACACTCTATTTAAATATATATCATGCACATTTGATACATTTTTTTCATAAAAATTAGCACACACTAAACCCAACAGTTTACTCCTTTTCAAACCCTAAATTTTAATTTCATAAAAATCCCTTCCGGTGTAACCTCATTAACAATAGATAAATTCAAATTGAAAAATTACATTAAACTCAAAAAAAAAAAAAAAAAAAAAAAAGAGTCTCATTGCATGTGCGGAGCGCATGTGATGAGGCTAGTTAATATTAGATTCTTAGTATTTTGCATTCATTAACTCACTTGGCACAAAGATTAAAAACTTAAGTAGATAATTATGGTGTGGTCCCCACTTAAATTTAGACACATGGCGCAAAATTAAATTCTAATTTCAAATTCTAATTGAACTTTCTCTGAATTTTGCCAATTACTTCATCCATCTCAGTTTGTTTGTCCTCTATTCCATTTTAGGATGTCCAAAAATATTGTCCTATTTCTAAAATTAGAAGTCATTAATTTACTAATGTTTCTATTATGCCCCTAATTTATTTCCAAAACCATTTGAAAAGATAAAAAAACAAATATTGTGTTTTAAAATTTTGATTAAAAAGATAAAACTAGAATTTGTATTTGAAGTAATCCAAAATTGCTTGAAGCCAATACCCAACAGTTTTTGTATTGTGGTAGTTGTAGATTTTTCAAATTTGATTAAGAGGATAAGTTACAATTTGTGCTGTGTAATTTCAAAAATGCTAATACTAGTAAGAAGCAAATTTTTGTGCTTGTAATTTCAGATTTAATGTTCAAAATCTTTTTAAAAATTTATTTAAAGGTAGTTTTGGAAACTTATTCATTTTTTTAAGGTAGACAAGACAATAAATGGTGTTTTCTTAAAAAGTTTGATTTTTGAAATAGGACAAAAAAATTGGGACAGATGGAGTAATATATACTAGCCTCATCACACGCACTTCGTGCATGCGATAAGGCTTTTCTTGGGTTTTGTGGTCCTATTTTATAGCCAAAAAAAGAAAACATGTCTTGGTTTTTTATATATAATTTTTATTTTAAAAATCTAATTTATAAGTGGATAAAATAATTTGAAAATCAACAGAAGAGTGATCTTATTTTTTAGACAATGTTTTAGTGAGAGTTAGAGTTGTATTTTTACCGGATTGTCCTTAGTTTTGTCTCTATTTAAATATAGATGTGTAGGGGCATTTTTAAACAAAAAAATAAGGATTCCAAACGGAGGGAACCCCTTAAATAGTAGTATAGATATAGATGTGTAATTGAAATGAAAATATTAATTTAGATAAGTGAAAAATATACAAAAATATAAGATTCGAACTGAGAAAATTCGCTTAAAGATAAGGTAGCCTCTATTGATGGAAAGATGCTGAAAAGTCACTTGAAATAATTTGGTCATATTAAGAAGAGAGCAATAAATGTATTAGCTAAAAAAAAAAAGTAAGTTGACTCAAGTCTAGGTAACACTTTCTCAAAAAAAAAAAAAAAAAAAGTCTAGGTAATGATTAAAAAAAGTTAAATAATATCATAGATAATAAATAACATCAATAAAAGTAGTAAAAAAAAAAAAAAGACATGTAAATTAAGATTGTAGGGGTGATATGCCCAATAGTATGTATTTATGTATATATTGAGCTGGGGGCCCAATCTGAGGACATTAAGTAATTTGAAGACATGTAAAACATTGTAATGGGAGTCCGTGTTAGTGAATGAAGAGGTGAGGTTTGGTCATAAGAGTCCAAGAGGGTGGTCCGAGAATGAATGCATCCACAGCTGAGCAAAGCCAAGGTCGAAGGTGTGGTCTGCCATTCAAGGCAACGTTCCAAGAGGCTTTGTTGATAAGGACAAGCATCCTAGAAACACAGGACAAAGGAAAGCCATATAATATCTGAGAGAAAGATGTTACCACCGCATTGAATGCTCTGTAACTAACTCTCTGGCTGCATTAATGAGGAAGCGATACCTGAACAGTAATTTTCAACCTTACAGCTACTCCCCAAAGACTTCAAGAAGGTGCTGATAGGATAAGGATCAACACCAGCAATCTAATCTACATGTGGATGGTAGAGATGAAAGAAGGAGGATAGTATAAAACAGAAAGAAGACCCTAAGAGAAGGGGATCGGAAAATTAAGAGAAAAACACTGTAGCAACAAGAACTGTGCTTGTAACCAAATTCAAGAAATATATACAAGAACTAATCTTCTCGGACTGTGCTGAGGACGATTTTCTTTAGATAAAACTAATCTACCTTTACTTTATTGTGATCTGGATCCATTATAGTTGTTACCAAACTTATTAGAGCCTAGTTTTCTAACCCACTCTCTACAAATTCATTGTATTGGACTCTTTGGGCCTAGATCCTTTTACCTTTTGGGCATATGAACCAAATTGTGTCCTTACAAAGATAATAACAAAGTATATGACTTTAAATGGAATAGAGTGACAAGAAAATGAAATAAGATAGCATACATTAAATGTGTAATTGAAATGAAAATATTAATATAGACAAGTGAAAAATATACAAAAATATAAGATTCGAAAAGAGAAAATTTGCTTAAAGATAAGGGGCAGCCTTTATTGATGGAAAGATGACAAAAAGACACTTGACATAGTTTGGTCATATTAAGAAGAGAGCAATAAATGTATTAGCTAAAAAAAAAAAAAAAAAGTAAGTTGACTCAAGTCTAGGTAATGATCAAAAAAAGTTAAGGAATATCATAAATAATAAATAAAGTCAATAAAAGTAGTGAAAAAAGACATGTAAAATAAGATAATAACAAAATATATGACTTTAAATGGACTAGAGTGACAAGAAAATGAAATAACATAGCATATGCAGATGCCCACTGGTCTGCAATGGATGGTGAGGCCAATGTACAATCACTATTATATAGCAACGGATCAGATCGAGCAACCCAGGCAGCTCAGGCCGAGTGATGAAGACTAGTTGTACCTACTGCCCACTTGTTTGCCAAAAAGGCATTTAGAACTTTCTTAGCCAATTGGATTTGTAAAAATATGTTAGGGATGAAGCCCAAAGACAATACCCATTTTATCATCAACAAAGAGTAGTGTTTACTTAGGTTTTATTTTTATTTTTATTTTTTTATTATTTTTTTTATTTTTTAGAGATAGAATTTCAACCTATGGCGTTCTTTTCTGATAATAGCTTTTTATCATATTTAGTAAATGCTTATTTACTAACAATTCTATAAGCTGTTTAGCAACCATTAAAACCAATGATCTTTTTTTTTTTGAGGAACAAAGAAAATTGCTTTTATTTAGCTAAGCCTAATAAATCGGCTTGTAGTACATCATAAAAATGTGAAGGAACCTCCTCCATCCAAACTAACAAATCTGGAATGCCAGCGGCATGTCTAGCCAGATTATGAGCTAAAACATTACAATCCCTCTTTGCATGAGAGTAAAGTAATTCTTCAAAATGCTGAGATAACTGTTTAGCATCTTCAATGAGCAAACCCATTGGTGTGAGCAAACTCTCTTCCTCCATTAACCCTTTAATAACTGTTAATGAATCACCCTCCAACACAGCCCGTTTCACTCCCACATCCAAAGCAAAAGAGAGAGCCCAGCCCGCTGCTTTTGCTTCAATATCATTGCTACATAATAACTGGTGTACCGGTTTTGAACATGAAGCAATCACAGAACCTTGGTGGTCTCTTATTACAACTCCAATACCAGATTTTTTATCACGTGGAAAAACAACACCATCAAAGTTAATCTTGAATAGCTCAGATGGTGGTGGCCGCCAAAGAGGTCTGGAACGGTGAGCTCGCTGCACTGGAGTAGCAGTAGCCAATTGTCTCGCATGATAGTCACCTAGCCAGGACTTTGCAATATTGGGAATCTAATGAAGTGAGTCTGCTGGTTGGTTGAGGCGAACTCGATTCCGTTGGTTCCAGATTGTCCAAATCGTGACTACAAAAAGCTCTGGCTGCTGGTTGTTTTTAATTAGCCACGATAACAGCTCCTTGAAAGTCATGAACTGAACTGAAGACCGGAAACTCCACAGCTCCATATCTGACCACACCGAATCTAAATCTGGGCAAGACCACAAAGCATGCTTCGAATCTTCTGAATTGGCGTGGCATCTGACACACGATGAATCTGTTGAGATGGTGCGGCGGAACAGAGCACTCATCGTTGGAATGGCTTCTCGGCAAGCTCGCCAAAGCAGTGTTTTCACCTTAGCAGGAACACGCATTGACCAAATTCCATTCCACAGCTGCTTCTCTTCATTTGTAACCTCCTGTGGTTCATTATGCAACTCATCTTCCTTTTCTAAAAACCTGTATCCAGACTTGCAGCTATATTGACCATTGCTAGAGTGAGGCTAGAACAAGACGTCTTCTGAAGCTTCATTGCTTAAAGGGATAGTCTTGATCAGCTCTGCGCCTCCGTGTTAAACAGCCCGTATAACATCTCTTCATTCCACTGCCTGCTGCTTGGGTCGATAAGGATGTCCACTTTAGAGTTCTCAAATTCTGTCAATGGAAAGGACAATGCTTGTGGAGGATGTTTCCTTAGCAGCCAATGATCTTGCCAAATACTAATTTTTTTTCCATCTCCGACTCTCCACCTAGCCCCCCTTTTAATCACATCCCTCCCTATAAGTATACTCCTCCAAGCATAAGAACCCAATCTTGAGTCCGTGGCCTCCATAATAGTTGTATTTGGAAAAAACCGAGCCTTGAACACTTTGTAGAATAGGGAATTGTGATTGTGTAAAAGCCGCCACGCTTGCTTTGCTAGTAATGAGTCATTGAATTTCGCCAAATCTCTGAAACCCATTCCACCCACTCCTTTGGCCTTGGTCAAATCATCCCATTTAACCCAATGGATCTTCCTCCGGTCTCCTCTTTGACCCCACCAGAATTTTTTGATCATGGCCTTAATCTCATTACATAGGCCCATAGGGATTTTGAAGCATCCCATGGTGTATGTAGGAATAGCTTGGATGACAGATTTTATCAATACCTCCCTTCCAGCTTGTGAAAGTAACTTCCCTTCCCATCCTTGAATTTTTCGCCACACCCGCTCCTTAATGTAATTGAAGCTCTCTTTTTTTCTTTTCCCTACCAAGGATGGTAGGCCCAAATATTTCTCATATTGCATAATTTCAGGTACACCCCACGCTTCTTTAACTTGGTCCTTTAGAGCACCATCAGTCGCTTTGCTGAAGAAGAGTGCTGTCTTGCTCCTATTTACTTTTTGACCGGAAGCAACTTCATAGGTATTCAAAATATCCAATATTTTGCCACACTCCTCCATTGTTGCCCTGCAAAAAAGGAGACTATCATCTGCAAAAAGCAAATGTGTTAGTTTGGGGCCTCTCCTACAAAGGGAAAAACCATGGATATCTCCATTCCCTTCTGCTTTTTTTTATCAAACCATTCAACCCCTTAGTGCAAAGCAGAAAGAGAAAAGGGGAAATAGGGTCGCTTTGCCTAATTCCTCTTGTAGGGTGAATCATTCCACAAGGTTCTCCATTCACCAACACTGAATAAGTAACCGTTTTCACACACAACATAATCAGGTTTATCCATCCTTCATTGAAACCCATCCTCCTTATAACACCTTCCAAAAAAGTCCATTCCACCCTATCATATGCCTTACTCATGTCGAGTTTAACTGCCATATAACCATGTGAGCCAGATTTATATCTTTGCAAACAATGTAAAGTTTCAAATGCCACCATTATGTTGTCAGAGATAAGTCTATCTTTTGTAAAGGCAAATTGGTGTTCAGTGATGATAGAAGGTAAGACTTTTTTTAAACGGTTGGCTAAAACTTTTGAAAAGATTTTATACAACACGTTACATAAACTAATAGGGCGAAAATGGTGGGCAAATTCAGGGGATTTAATTTTGGGGACAAGTGTGATAAAAGTATGGTTGAGAGACTGGGGCAAAATACCTGAGTTTAGCCACATGAGGATGGAGGAGGAAACATCATGTTTGACTGTTCCCCAAAAGTGTTGGTAAAATAAAGGTGGCATTCCGTCCGGACCAGGGGCTTTAAGGGGAGCCATTTGTTGTAAGGCCACTTCTACTTCATGTACTTCGAATTTTTTGCTTAATAGGGCATTCATCTCATTAGTAATCACCCTAGGTACACACTCCCACACCTGTGAAGAATCCATATGACCCGTAGAAGTGAAAAGTGATTGGTAATAACTTACAAGTACTTCTTTAATGTCTTCCGGGTTAGACTTCCATGAACCTGCTTCATCTCTCAAACCTTCTATCACATTTTTCCGGTATCTTTTCGTAGCACAACTGTGAAAGTACCTCGAGTTTTTATCTCCTTGCCTTGCCCATAAAATCCTTGACCTCTGTGCCCACATTGTGGCCTCCTTATCACGCCACTCTTCAATTTCTTTTTTTAATTCTCTAACCTTGTATTATCTCCCCTTAGAATAGCCTCCTCCTCGGCCTTAGGTAAAAGTTTTTTCCGTTTTTCCAGCTCCCTTCTCACATTCCCAAACACATTCTTATCCCACCAACTTAAATCCCTCCCACATTTCTCAACTCTACTTACAATCCCTCCCATAGGCTCGGTTTCACACCTACTCCACATAGCTTCAACAATCTCCGAACAACCAGGATTTGACAACCACATTTCTTCAAACCGAAACACTTTCTTCCGTTTAGGAGGATCCAGTCCCGAAAACACAATGAGGAGAAGGTTGTGATCCGAAGAATCACACCTTAAATTGTGAACCCTCGTACCTGGAAATTTTAAGAACCAATTATTGGTTGCCAAACCCCGATCTAATCTTTCCCAGATTGAGTTGCCATTGTCAAAGTGTCTAGCCCATATGAATTTAGGGCCAACAAAGCCCAAATCCATGAATCCGCACTCGTCTAAGACTTCTCTGAACAATTGCATTTGATTATGGGGTCTTAGAGCTCCTCCGACTTTTTCATCTTGTCTAATTATCTCATTGAAATCCCCAACGCATAGCCAAGGTATATCAAATTGAGCATTGAGATACCTGAGTTTCTCCCACGCTTCCGACCTCCTTGCTGTTTCAGGCTCACCATAGAATCCGGTTAGACGCCATTCATTCTCGGAACCCCTATCTATGATAGCATCTATATAGTACTTGCATGATCCCACTACTGACAAATTAATTGAAGACTTCCAAAACAAAGCCAAACCACCACCTCTACCCTCCCTTGGAACCACCCATCGGTGATCGTGTTCAATGCTTCTTTGTATAATTTCTAGCCTTGCATCATCTGTAAGTGTCTCAGCCACAAACACTACAGAGGGATCTTTAGCCCGTGTGAATTCCACAAGCTCTCTCCCTGTACGTAGGTTCCCAAGCCCACGACAGTTCCAAGCTAAGCAACTCATTGCTCCTGGCGGGGCTGAATATCAGCCTCCGCCAATATACTGGATTCTGCTTCACCATTCTGAGAAATCTGAAGGCGCTTTGAAAACACTTCTACATGATCATCTGAAGTCACATGCTCTCTCTTCTTCCCTGTAATTTTTCCAATTGAATTAACCTGACTTTGGGTGACCGGCCTACATCTGCGTGTCCAAGAAGGGAGAACACGTTTTGCATGGTCTGGAACCCTAGTAGGCTCACAACTATTGTTTAATTTTTTTCCTTCAATTGGATCCCCACAATTAATTCCTTCACGCGTCATTGATTCCACCACATTATTCTTTTCCTTTCCTGGCACCTCATTCACGCACTCGTCCACTAATTGATCCGTTGCAATAGTAGTTGACTTCTCAATCATGTTGAGCTCTCCTGGCAATTCATTAATCACAGAATTATATGCATGCGGGAAAGGTGGGATTGCGTCATTTATGGGGTGTAAATCAGTGTGACCGTTGCGCCTTGATTGAGAATTAATTCTCAGGTTGTAACAGTTCTCCGCCGTTGGTTCCTTTTCCGGCATGGTGGATGATTCAGCTTGGTGGGGCGGCGCTAGACCGTTCTTCTCCTTCCGACTGCCATCTTTTCCATGATTGGCTTTCTTCATACTCGAATAGTAGCCCGGTACAGAGATTGTGTGTCTTTTTGAAGCCACAAATGGCTGTGCTCGCAAACTAGGTCCGAATTCTCGTTGTTCACTCTTCAGGGTCCCTTCACTTTCAATCCAAAGCTCACAGTCCCGATCGTCGTGTGTGAGGCGACAACACCAATAGCAGAGATTGGGTAATCTCTCATACTTAAAAGAAATACATACTTACTTTTCATCGTTCGAGGAAACAAGGCGACCTCGACATAGTGGCTGATTTATATCCACTGCAACTTTTACCTGGATAAAGTAGCCTCCGTCGTAAAGTTTCTGCTCCGATTGGGTGATAACCTCCCCCACCACTCCACATATTTTTTCCGCTGCTGCAATAGTCATATACTTCAATGGTAATCCATGGACTTGCACCCAGAAGTTGGTTCTCTCAAATTTGATATCCTCCAATGGTGGATCATGATCATAACGTTGCATGGCCACCAAATGCTTGTCAAAGCTCCATGGTTCACTACTGAGGTTTCTGTCAACCTCCTCCTTAGTGTCGAAAGAAAAAAGGATTTCATGGTCTCCAATCTTTTGAATCTTGAAACCTTTCATTGCACGCCACAAGGGAGTGAACGTCCTTGCTATTGAGTCAACATTGATAGCACTCTTTGTCGTGAATCTTGCTGCAATGGAGAATTGTTTGATACTCTCTTCATTCGTGAGATAGCAACCCGGTCCTTCCTTTTTTGATAGAGAAAGGCGCTTCCAAGATTGTGCCAAATCCTCCATGGACTTTGTTATCAAACTCACCTCTCTCACAACTGTTTCCCAAACCCCTCGACAAAACCCAACTAGCCTTGGAGTACACGTGGAACTCCAAGGAACCTAACAGCACCTTCACAAGAAGGGACAATCTATTCTACAGTGCAAAAAAGTCAGAGCTTAGACTCAACACTCTCAAGCAGCAGAGAAACTTTAGCTTAGTAACATGATCCTTTAATTGAACACTTTTCTTATAACCAAAAAAAAAAAAAAAAAAAAAAAAGATCCTCTGTTAGTCTATTAAAAAAAAAAAAAAAAAAAAAAAAAAGATCCTCTGTTAGTCTATTGAAGGCCCAACCAATGATCTTATAAGTTACTTGTGTGTCATACTGCAAAGGAAATAACATAGAACAAAGTGATCATAGAACTTAATTTGGAACCACTATGACTACTTTTAAGACTCCAAAAGGCTCGTATGACTAGTAAAGAGATTAGCCATAAATTAAAAAAAAAAATTGAATGTTTGATGCACGTGATCTGTTAAAAAATAATTTAAATTCAAAATTGCCCATTAATTTAGAGATTAGAGTCATTGGACTATAGATTCTAAAAGAATTTGAATTTTTGATGCACAAAATCTCCTGGAAAATATTTAGGGATTAAAGTCACCTTTTCCTATCGAATTAAACTTTTGGAACAAACGGTAATTTATCATGATCATATATATATATATCACGGCAATCTCTCTCTTAACGGCTTAACTAATTTCTCTTCTTGAATAAATTTTTAAATTAAAAGTAGAATAAAATGAAAATCCTGTCAATGCTAGGATGATACGGAGTATTTGCTAGATATATATATATATATATATATCACGGCAATCTCTCTCTTAACGACTTAACTAATTTCTCTTTTTGTATAAAATTTTAAATTAAAAGTAAAATAAAATGAAAAACCTGTCAATGCTAGGATGATACGGAGTATTTGCTAGAAACAGTAGTACCGTATTTAATTATGTAGTTAAAAAAAAATGTCTTTTTGGCAATTTATTTTCCAACCTTATAATGTGCTTGACACAAATTAAGTTCTTTAGGGTTTCTTAGCTGCACTAAGACTTCTTTGTTATAAATTTAGTGGTTGTTGCATGCTCTTAGCTTCGAAAAAATATTTTATATCAAATGATACCACGTCATTCATATCAAAACTCAATAAATAAGAGACATGTATATAAAAATAACTACCTACTAACTCATGTCTTTCATTTATTAGTATAGTAGTTATTTTTTGCTGACATGTCTTACACTTATTGGATTTTGATACCGCTAACATGGTATCATTTGATACCAACTTAGCTTCATGGTCATCCAAATATTGATTAACAAGTTTCCAATATTTTTTATTATTATTTATTTATAATAGATTTCACATTTATTTTTTGAACATTCATATCAACTCTTGCAAAAATTCATGTTTATTTTAGCATAATAACCTATTTTTTCTATTTTACATACTTACTTTTCAAAACATTTCATGTCAGATTATCTATTTTAGCCTACATTTCATTAAAATATCAATTTTTTTATTTTTTTTAAATTATTTCTTTTTATTCACACATAACAACCATCATCCACTCTTTTCCTTCATTCTTGGAATATGTAGAGAAAGAATAAAAAATTAAATTCAAAATGAATACTATTAGTGCAAATTTACATGCTTATTCTAGTAAACTCTTGCAAATTTACACAATTATACATGAACCGATGTAGGTCAATTTTAAGAAAAATCATATAAATCTTACATATTTTTCTATTACCCACTGATTGATGTGAGTGCTGTTATCAATTCAAGGAATTCTTTGTGGATCCAAAAGTTTATTCTTGAGACAAATGAATGAATTCTGTTTCTCGTGTCAAGCCTATCTCTGGGTAGTAAAAGGAATCAGCAGAATTAACAAACATAATGGTATCTGACGTTATATGTTACCACCTCTATAACGAAAAAATGAGGCCAGTATGCTTTGGTGACTGGTGAGAACCTAATTTGTGAGTTGCAAATGAACTTACAAAGCAAATTCTGTCCTTTAAAAAATACTTGCCCAGCTGTACTCATAATGTCCCAGCTGTTTGAACAATGACAGTTGAGAAATGCTTTAAGTTTTTCCATCAGATATGGATACCCCACAGATGCTACTCACAAAGTATAAGAAACATCAGAGAAGGCAATTCAATATTGGCTCTTTGCCAATGTTTCAAACTGAAAATTACAGTAATACAATTAAACCAAATGACACTACCTTGATCTACTGGAATTCCTTTTCCACTATGGGTAGCTAGCAATGCTAAGGTTACATCTTATACAAGTTGAAAGTTGCTTTAGATTTCCTCAATTTATAGTCCCACCATAATCATCAATTAGTGGATAGCTTAAAGACAAGATTTTAACTGAGACAAAATCAAGAAACATGCTAGTTTCTTTAGGGAAACATTGAAAAATTTCATACTTCAAATTGTTCATGATGGGAAGATTACCATTGTATGCAGCAGGCAGAGTTTGCAATATCAACTCAACATTAATTAGTTCTCAATAAACACAACTCAGCCAGATTGCAATCCCTTAGAGAATGACTACACACAATGAGCAGTGGACCAAATTTATAAACATTCTTGTTTTCTCAAATGACAAGGGAAACTACTGAAGTGAGCATATGATCAATGAAAAGATCCAAAAACAGGTGCACAGACAAATAAGGTTAAAACAGCACATCTATAAATTAAGTTTGTCTCATAAACAGAACTCCCCAAAAGAAGGGGAAAAATACAGGTCCCTCATTATTTTCTGGGTGTATTGGTGAAATGCCAAACCAATTCGAAGTTAACACAAGCAACCTGTGACAACTAAGCTAAGTATAAGAATTTGAGAGTGATTCGATCAATCCTACGCGCACTTTAAATTACTCCTCCTACTACAAGAAAAAAGAAAAAAGAAAAAAAAAAGTATATTTCTCTCCATATTGTGATTTGTCAATTTTGAGTAGGCAAAGTTTAGCTACAACCTTAATTAATACTATCTTTTTACTGAGGTGAATTTTGGTAAATTCACTATTAGATTACATCGTATTCTTATATTCTCTTTGTTTGTAAAATTTCTAGAAAATTAAAGATCAATAGCTATGTTATCATTAAATTGTTTAAATTACAAGTTTTTGTAATTTAAAATTATGTATAAAATATAAGCTTATAGATCATATAATAAATAACATCCAATTGACACAAAATTTGACATGTGTATTAAAAACGTAAAAAACATATAATTCAATGGTCAAATTTCCAAAATATGTAATAATGTTTATTTTATTGAGTAAAGTTTTAGCCTCAATTTTGTAACTTATGGATATTGATTCCGGTTTCCGAAAAGCACTTGAAATGGTGAATATGAATAGTTATTGACACTTTTGTCCCTAAAGTGTCGGAGCAATTTTCTGTTACCTTTTATATAGTAGGTTCCTTACAAATTTGTATGGAATCAAATAATTGATTCCTCCTATCTGAAATAATCCCGCACATGAAGAGAATATAAGATAAGACCACCTATTTCTCTTTATCCAGTTAGCCCTTTCCAAGTGTCCCCTTATAATTTTTACGTTTAGCAAATGAGAAAACCCTAAGTAGAGATTTTATTTTTTAAGATAATGTGAAGTTAGAATTTGACAAGAAAATTTAGAATCTAAATTTCCTAAAAAAGAAAAAAAAAAAGAAATGAAGGAACTATAAGAATAGCTATGTTCTATGGTACTAAATATTGGCTTATTATAATTCATTATATCTATCAAAATGTGTATAATTGAAATGAAAATATTAATAAGATTCGAAATGAGAAAATTCACTTAAAGATATGAGTAACTTCTATTGATAAAAAATATCAGAGAGTCACTTGATATAATTTGGTTATATTAAGAAAAGAGCGATAAACATATTAGTAAAAAGAAAAAAAGTGAGTCAACTCAAGTTTAGGAAACGAAAAAAAAGGTTAAGGAATATCATAAATAATAAATAACATTAATAAAAGTAGTGAAGAAGACATATAAATTAAGATAATAACAAAGTGTATGGCTTCAAATGCAATTGAATGACAAGAAAATGAAATAACATAGCATATGCAGATGCCCACTGGTCTGCAATGGATGGTGAGGCCGATGTAAATGTAAAATCACCATGATATATAGCAACGGATCAGATCAGGCAACTCATGTCAAGGGATGAAAGACTAGTTGTACCGCCCGCTTGTTTGCCAAAAAGGCATTTGATAGTCTTTTATTTTATTTATTTATTTATTTTGATATAGCTTTTAACGTATAACGCATGCTCTTAATTATTGTTCATCATCATCAGATCAAGACACTAATTGATTTTTGGTATAGGCAAAAATTAAACCTCAAATCTATTACTCAATAACAAGAGACTTTTCCAATTAAGTTAATTAGAATTCACTTTACTAGTCTTTCTTAGCCCATTGAATTTGTAACAATATGTTAGGGATAATGCCCAAAGACAATACCCATTTTATCTTCAAAAAGAGTAGTGTTTGCTTAGTAAATGCTTATTTGCTGACAATTCTACAAGCTTTTTAGCAACCATTAAAACCAATGACCTTGTAAGTTTCAAGTGCGTTGTTTTCTAAAGAAAATAACATAGAACGAAGTGATTATAGAAGTTAGTTTGGAACCATTATGACTGTTTTTAAGACTCCAGAAATCACGTATGATCACTAATTAGTATATAGATTAGCCAAAGCCCATAGATTCCCTAAGTTTGAGTGTTTGATGCACAAGATCTGTTAAAAAAAATTTAATTCAAAATTGCCCATTTGTTTAGAGATTAGACTATAGATTCTAAAGGGATTTGAACGTTTGATGCACAAAATCCGTTTGAAAATATTTAGGAATTACAGTTACCTTTTCTATTAATTTAAACTTTTAGAACAAGTGGTAACTTATCAAGATTATGTAGATATCACAATACTATCATCTCTCTCTCTTAACGGCTTAACTAAATTTTGAGGTTTAAGGCGAAAACTTTAAGCAGGACATTTTCTTGTCTTATAGTATTTAAATATTAATTAAATAATATTTATTTAAAAGCTATTTTTCTTGTGTTTTCTTTAATACTAGTAACAAATTTATTCATGAATTCTTTTTAAGATTTAATTTGTTTTTCAACTCCCTTATAGTTTTTTATATCCATATTGAAATTTTGAAATTTTGTAGAAGACATTTATAATTAAAATATATATGACTAAATGAAAAAAAATTTATAATAAAATTTTATAATTCAATTAAAATAAAACTTAGTATATAACAATAAACCTAGTTTGTCAAAAGCAAGATTGTAACTTTACTAAATGAACATACTTTCATATTAATCTAAAAGGTTTATTTATCACATAACTCAATAAATTAATATTGATACAAAGTAAATTCTAATTTCATATTTTCATTATATAAAATGTTTTTGATTAAAATAGTTATTACTAAAAAAGTAGAATAACTTATGAAATTATATATAAATTATACAAAAAATAAACTCCTTAAAATAAAAGAACCGAGTCTATATTAATATATATAAAAATCCTAGGTTAATGTAAAAAGAAAAAGAAAAAAAGAAAGTGATATAAGAAATAAAAATAAAAAGTCAATCCCATAAAAAAAAAAATTCGGTCAAATCATATAGGTGGATTTATTGTAATTACATTTGTTTTTTAAATTTTTTTTTTTTTTTTTTTTTTGCAATTTTTTTTCAAACCTTGTATGACTTCTTTGTTATAAATTTAGTGGTTGTTGTAGGCTTGTAACTTCATGGTCATCCAAATATTGATTAGTAAGTTTCAGAGATTTATTTATTTTTATAATAGATTCAAGGAATTCTTTGTGGATCCAGAAGTTCATTCTTGAGAATGTGCTCTGTTTCTTGCGTCAAGCCCATCTCTGGGTAGTAAAAGGAATCGGCAGAATTAACAAACATAATGGCATCTGACGTTTTGTGTTACCTCCTCTTACTACGTAATCAAATGCTTTTAAGTATTACCATCAAATAATGAGGCCAGTTAATGCTTTGTTAACTGGTGAGAACCTAATTTGTGAGTCGCAAATGAACTTATAAAGCAAATTCTGTCCCTTAAAATAACACTTGCCCAGCTGCACTCATAATGTCCCAGCTGTTTGAACAATGACAGTTGAGAAATGCTTTAAGTTTTACCATCAGATATGGATACCCCACAGATGCTACTCACAAAGTATAAGAAAATGAAACAACATCAGAGAAGGCAATTCAATATTTGGCACTTTGCCAATGTTTGAAACTAAAAACTACAGTAAAACAATTAAACCAAAAGACACTACCTTGATCTACTGGAATTCCTTTTCCACTATGGGTAGCTTAGCAATGCCAAGGTTACATCTTCACAAGTTGAAAGTAGCTTTAGATTTCCTCAATTTATAGTCCCACCATAATCATAAACTAATGGATAGCTTAAGGATAAGATTTTATCTGAGACAAAATCAAGAAACATGCTAGCTTCTTTAGGTAAAGGTTGAAAGATTTCATGTTTTATTGACAATTTACATAGTATAATTCTGGAGGTCCTCCAAGTCTGATTTCAAATTGTTCATACCATTGAATGCAGCAGGCAGAGTTTGCAATATCAACTAGTTCTCAATAAACACAACTCAGCCAGATTGCAGTCTCTTAGAGAATGACTACACACAATGAGAAGTGGACCAAATTTATAAACATTCTTGTTTTCTCAAATGACATGGGAAACTAATAAATTGAGCATTATGATAAAAAATAAAAAATAAAAAAAATCCAAAAAACAGGTGCATAGACAAATCAGGTTAAAAACAACATATATAAATTAAGTCTGTCTCATAAACAAAACTCCCCAAAACAAGGGGAAAAATACAGGACCCTCATTATTTTCTGGGTGTATTGGGGAAATGCCAAACCAAAGCCAAGTTAACACAAGCAACCTGTGACAACTAAGCTATTCCCATCATAGCAAGATCCACACTGGGTATGCTCCACCATAAAATAAAACCCAATTCCAGAAAGCAAAAAGGAAGTAAAAGTTATGTACAGAATGGTGCCCTAATAATCTCAATCCAGGAGGTTGTCCAATTCCCCAAACATATTCCAAAGAATGATGTTTTCAGCCGGACAAATGGCAAGGCTGTATCAGTAATGCACCAGTTAATGATTGTTCAAGTGAAATCTCCATAAAGAGACATTCAATCTAGAAGTCCAACTAACCTTTACAAAAACAGACACAACTTTTGAAAAAATTCAGCCACTTTCTCTTTCGCAGTTCCCAGGCAAAAGAAATTTATACTTGTCTGCATTCTCCAAAAGATAAGATGGAAGATGAACAGCTGAGAAGGAACGAGGAACAGGTCCCATTTTCCCTATTATATCTTTGAAGGTGTACTCTTCAGGAAGCATATCAAACAAATCCGCCCCCTTGCATATTACTTTCTGAACTCTTTGAGGGTTCAAGTAATGAGAGAACCTAACCCTGTCATAATGGCTGTATGCTTTCATCTTAAAGATAAATTCACTGATTCGGCGGAAGCAAAAGCTACAATGCCACCCTGCATCTGCCAAGAGGTCATCTGTCTGGCGATAATGCGCATACCTTGTTTTACCAGACTGATACCTGTGTACTGAAGCTCTCCAGCTGCTATCATCCACATGGAACTCAAAAGAATATATATAGTTCTTCAGTTGAAGATGCAGGACAGGAGGTATGTCATCACACCACCTCAAGAGATTTATTGTGTGTCTGCTTGGGATCTCATCAACATCAGACATTATCAACAAGTCATCATCTTCAATACCAGCTTTTTTCAGAAGCACATCCAGTGCTACTCGCTGATATGCCTCCTCAATAAATGGATTTTCTCCTTTCTTAAACCTTCCCCAATAGTCCCATAAGTCAATCGTGGCTCAACGAATTTGAAATCATCTCGATAACTGGAAAAAAACAAGGGCTTTGGCAATCCAGTGAATGTTGAATTCGACTCAAGGATAACAAACTGTGTTACATAGGGATACAACTCTTTCCATCGTAATTCAAGAATTTCCTTCTCATTACTAAACAACACAGCATCAAAGACACGCCTTGGGTACTCACGGATTTTCCAACCATGAAGTTTGCAAAGGTTCTCCATTGACACATTCTCATGATAATAATGTGGAAGTACATGAAAAGGTTTGGGTGGTGATTCCCACAGTGGGCGCAGGAAGTATGAGATCTTCTGCCCATGTAGATAGATGAAAAATATGCATGTTGGAACAAAGGCGAAAAGAAAGATTAAGGTTTTCACATCCCAGCCACGCAGAATGCAGCGGATTCTTGACATGCTTAACACTTTATTTGATTCCTGCCATATTAAATAAGAACAAATTAAACTTAAAATGAGTAAGAACAAACAAAGAATCAATAAAAATGCTCACAAATCAAAATATTTCTAAAACATAGAATGACTATTTGTAAATATACCCAAGAGTAGCATCTTTTATTTACTATAAGCATCATAACTTCACAGGGCTAAATATATATATATATATATATATATAAACCCAATATTTCCTCCAAAAGCATATTTACTTCTAAAGACAGAAGATACAAAAGAAGAAAATTGTTTCTTTTCCAGAATTTAACAACTCTTTCTTTACTTTACACACAATTTCATTGAGACAAGGTCAATTCACATATGACCAGAACAATTATTTATTTGAAGGAAAAGAGTTATAATTCCTAAAATACAAAATACCAAAATTCTAATTTGATCAAGGAGTGTTGAACAATACAAAATTTCATAGCCCTAAAATATCTCCTTTAAAAAAAAAAAAAAAAAAAAAAAAAAAAAAAAAAAAAACTCCCCCATTTCTTCATCTCTTTAATCACTACAGAACAAAAAAAATCCATTCTAGTTCTAGCAAATTGGTCTTGCCAAATGCACACAAATTCAAAAATTTCCCAATCCCTAAGCCACCAAATTCCCAACAGCTTTTTGGGGAAAAAAAAAAAAAAAAAAAACATATAAACCAGACTCAAGATTTGATATGATTTCACTACCTCAACAATGCTAATACAAAATCTGCTGCCCAAATTAACAAATAAAGAAAAAAAAAAAAGGGGTGGGATATGATACTTTGATTTCAAAGAAGAACACAAAACCAAACTTGAATAGCACAAAAGTAATTGCACGAAGAACACTAACAAAGTAAAGGGTTTTTGTTCTCCCAACCTCAAGCACTGCTCAAACTTCCAAGATCCACCCTTTTTTCCATATCACCCCATGAATCAAACAAACATACCCACAAAACCAAAACCCAGTCACATAATTCAAAAACCAAAAAAACAGAAACCTTAACAGAAACAAACAGATCAAACATAGCACCACCATAATTCAAAAAAAAAACCCCAAAGATAGATAGAGAAAAGAAAAAAAAATACCTGTCCACAAACATCGCCACAAATATCATCGGTTTTCTTGTTACAATAATGTCCTCCTGTCTCACCCATCATCCACCACATTTTTTGTTTTTTTTGGTTTCCTTTCAATCTCAAAAAACCAAAAAAAAAAACCCTGTCCTTTCAAATCGCTTTATAGGTTCTACTATTAATAAAGCAGAACCAAACTGAACCAAACTCCACAAACTGACCAAAATACCCGTCACCCTTTTCACCCAAATGGCAAAATCGTAAATACCCAGATTCAGAAAATTTCTCAGACCTCTTGAATCTTGATCTTCCTCTTCCTCAAACGGCTAAAACCCCCTCCCCAACTCTGATCACCAAAACACACAAAATTCACAAACAACCCCAACAAATATATAATAACAATACTAATAATAATAATGGGGTCTATAACAAATGCAATAATTTGAAGGGAAAAATTAAAAAAAAAAAGAAAAAAAAGGGGTGCGGTGTCTGTGGCCTCTGTGGACTCTTATGGGTAAATGGGTGGCAGTTGTAAAGCTTTTTTCTATTTTCTCTCTCAAACTTCGTTTTCCTATTCTGCTTCTTCTGCTGCCCCCACCGTTCCAGCTTTTTTTTTTTTTTTTTTTTTATTGACACTAGCTTTTAGAAACGGTTCAAAATAATACTTTGTTGTTTTTGACGATAGTGATCATGGTTTTGGGATATTTATAATGGGTGGTAGTGAGGGTTTTTGTGTCATTAAAAGTGGTGAATTAATGCGGCTTTGCGCTTGGGCTGCTTTGGTTTGGTTGGGTTGGGTCCCCACGCGTTAATTGACTGGCTCAAGGAAACTCTATGTCGTGTCCCTATTAGTTTGTGACGCGTGTTCGTGTTTAGATTTTTGTTTTCTGAATACGAGTTGTTCTCTTCTTATTACTTAGTCTCTTCTTGTTCACCCCAAATCTATTACTTAGTCTCTTCTTAATTAAAAAAAGAAAGAAAGAAAGAAAAGTATTACTTAGTCCGGACANTGGGCTGCTTTGGTTTGGTTGGGTTGGGTCCCCACGCGTTAATTGACTGGCTCAAGGAAACTCTATGTCGTGTCCCTATTAGTTTGTGACGCGTGTTCGTGTTTAGATTTTTGTTTTCTGAATACGAGTTGTTCTCTTCTTATTACTTAGTCTCTTCTTGTTCACCCCAAATCTATTACTTAGTCTCTTCTTAATTAAAAAAAGAAAGAAAGAAAGAAAAGTATTACTTAGTCCGGACAGTTTGTTTAAGGGTAATTTGTATGTACCTTCGGAGTGCGAAAAATAATGTGTATTTCTTTCATGTTAATGTGGACAACATAATGAATTTAATGAATAAATTATACTATGAATGTAAGAGAAAAAAAACTTTATGTTTTTTCATGTTTCGAGAATACTTAAATTTTTTTATTTATATAGGAGTTTTGTTTATTTTTAATTTGTGTGTCTAAGTATGACTAGAAGTTTAGGATTGTTTATTTCTTATATATTCTTGGAGTATGAAAAATAATATTTATTTCTTTTACATTAATGTGGATACTACCATGAATTTAATGAATACACTTTATTATGAATGTGAGATTTTTTTTATTTATTTATGTTCTGAAAGTATTTAAGAATTTTTATCATTGTAGGAGTTTTGTTTATTTTTGATTTGTGAGTCTAAGGGTTTATTTGAATACTACTTATTTTGCTAAAAATTGAAAATACTGTATCAAATAATTTTAAGATAAGACTAAACAGTGCACAAGATGGACAAACTGTTTAAGCAACTAAATGTTGAGTCATGCACAGTGCACAGTGGTTGAACTGCGTGAATGGACAAATTGCACCGTACACGTGGGTCCTAGCAAGATGGACAAACTGCGTGAATGGCTGAACTTGCACAGTGTAAGCGGGTCCCACTTCAAACGCAGAAATGCAAATGTGAGGATGAGACGTTGTATCCAGACATTACCTAAGTAAGATTAGGTGTGAGTTGGATTGCGTTTTGCTGAAATTTTTTTTGTGTTTTGCTAAAAATTTAGTGGATCGTATGTTACTTTTCATATACTTTTTGGTATTATTTATGGGCTCACTGTACTATTTTAACTCATTTTTACTTTTATCTACAGTATTTTTAACAATAAATTTTTAATTTCAGCAAAATAAACAATATCCAAACGTATCTTAAAAGTCAATTACTGTTGGAGTATAACAAATATCTTAGGTTCTGCGAAAAAGCTTTTGAAAAAAAAAATTGAAAACAAGGGTTTTGCTTTTTCCTAAGAAGATGGGCTGAAAAGTTAACGTTGGCCTAGTATATATTCTTAGACGCGTGGCAGCCATGTGAGAGGGTCACATAAGGACTCCAAAGTAAGAGTTGGCTTGGTCTGTGTGGAGCTTTCTTGGTAATGAGACTAAAATGTGTTTTTTAGAAAAAATATTGTTTTATCATCTCTTTCACCAGTTGTGATGAGATGAATGGAAAAGTTAAGAAAAAAGAATCTATTTTCATAATATTTTATAATCATGGAAAAGTACTGTAGATGTGACATTTCTCAGAAGTTAAAGATGCATAGAGTATTAGTTTATGAAATTTTTTATAGAAAATAAATATGCAATTAATTTTTTAATGGAATTCTATATTTCTAATGAAAGTTATGTCAAAAATTTGCTAAAATGATTTATTAACAATTGCTTTAAGAGTATTTATTAACAGGACTAGTGAGTAATCGTGGTTGGAGTAATATGAATTTAAGTATGGTTAATGGTGCCCTCCGAGCATTTGTTAATGGACTATTTTAAGAAAGTTTCAGTATTACTTTCATGAAAAATATAAAAATCTATCAAAAATTTCAATTGTTTTTATCTTTTTCCGTAAAAAGTTCTTTAAAATATTTCTTAAACTAATATTCTCATAGAATCCGTTAACTTTTCCCTACAATTTTTACACGTCTACCATTAAAATTATAGTATTATGCACCAATTAAAACAAGCCACATCACCAATCGTAAATAATATGGCACTTCTACATTTATTGTTATAATTGCAACAGCCTATATTAGAAGTGACGTTACTATAATTGCAACTAACTATATTAGAAGATAATAAAAATACTTTGTGAAAATAATTGTACCTATTAATATTAGTATTACTCTATAAAATTGGCATGAGAATTGAGTTAAAAAAAAAAAAAATTGGCATGAGAATAATGCATTCAACTGATTGTCGTGTAAATAAAATTATATGTTGATTGTGTAATTGTGTTATCAACAAAATAAATAAATGAAAATTATTTAAAATTTTGTTGTCTATATATTTATCAAATATCTTGGTGCTGTGAAAGAATAAGAACATTAATAAGAGAGATATGATGTCCATGAATATTTTATTGATAATTTGATAATTACAACAATGAAAAATAGGAGATTCAAACTTTAATTCTCCTAATTAAGAAGAACATATAATACCACTAAACTAAAAGGCTTTGAGCAATTTCCATGGACTTTAAGAATGAAATGATTAATTGTGTATGTTCGAACTAAAGATTGAATCCTAAGTCCATTAATATTAAGAAATGTAGCCTAAAAAAAACTTATATGAAAGTACAAATACTTATATTGATACCATTCTAACGAGATATATTTTTTATTGAAAAAATTAAAATGAAAAGAGGGAATATCCTATTAAATAAGTATGTATAAAGTATAAACTCTTTAAATTTTTTCTGGTTTATAATTGCTTCTCGTGTTTCTGGACAATTAACGGAAACCATGGCCTCCTGTTTTTAACAATAAAGCATATTCTTTACGCATGCTTAAGATCCAAACAATGGAAAATGTCAAAATTACAAATTATTTTTGAAATTGTTGATATGTGGGTAGTTATTGATAGGTAAAAATATGATGTTAATGGTGGGCTCAAATGAGAACTAATAATAGTTTACAACATCAACCGTTTGTAAAAGTGTTATAAAATAATAACTATGATATTTTCTTTCTTGTGGTGTTTCAAATGAAGATGTTAAGATAAATAAAGTCCTATGCCACTTAGGCTTAGGCTTAAGGCCCTCACTACAAAAAGAGCACACTTCTTCATTAAAAAAGGCATCACCCTTATTATAAAGAGACCCAAAATTTTATGATAATAATAGTAAAAAAAAAAAAAAATTATGCAATATTTTCTCATCCTTGACAAGATCTTCAAAATAAGAGACCAAGAGAAACCCAACCCAATTGAAACCCTAAATTGTTTTGAGAAAAAAAAATTCTAATATTCTAGATCTTCAATGATGATTAATCTATATCTAAATATATAATTAAAGCTAAAACTGAGAGAAAATTTAATTAAATTATAAATTAGATTCCAATTGTTATCTAATTTTGCACCATGTGTCTTATCTAAGTTTTTTAATTTTTTTTTATTTATTTAGGTGAGTTAATGTTGTGTAAAAAATGAAGAGTCTAATAGAAAAAAACTATACCGCACACCCTTGATGTGGTAGCCACTTTGTGGGGTGTAGGGAGTAAGGGTCGGGATTCAAGTTTTCAGGAGAGAGTTTCACACACATATATACTTAGATTAAATTAAAGTAAAATTTCTATCTTTTATATATATATATATATATAAACCATCAAAAACCCAATAAACAAAAAAAAAATAAATAAATAAAAGAAAGGGTAAAATCATGTGTATATAAAAAAAACTATAATAAAAAATAAGAGAGAGAGAGAGAGAGAGAGAGTAATACTCATCTATGACATAAAAAAAGTGTAACTTTTATATCAAGTGTAATTTGAATCCATATATGTGTGTAATTGTAATTGTGTTCAATTGTTCCATGCATATGCACGAGTTATACACTAGTATATAATTAAAGCCAAAACTAAGAGAAAATTCATATAGATTCTAAATTGGATTTTAATTGTTGTTTAATTTTGCACCATGTGTCTTATCTAAATTTTTTTAATTTTTGATTTAGATAAGTTAATATTGTGTAAAAGACAAAGAGTTTAATATAAATAAACCATTAAAAACTCAATAATTAAAAAAAAAAAAAACTCATGTGTAATATATATATATATAATATATAAACTAAAATAAAGAGAGAGAGAGAGAGAGAGAGAGAGAGAGAGAGAGAGAGAGAGAGAGGGGGGGGGGAGAGAGAGAGAGAGTAAAACTCATCTATGATTTTAAAAATGTATAACTTTTACACTAGGTATAATTTTTTTTTTAGACAATACATTAGGTATAATTTGAATCCATATATATCTGTAATAGTTATTGTTTTTAATTGAATCGTGCATATGCAGGTTATACACTAGTTTATTTATCCTAATAGCTTGAAACTCTTTTGTAATCTTTTGCGTTTCTTGGAATGGTATCAAAAAAAAAAAAAAAAAAAGCTTGAAACTTTAATTTTTGTAAACTAATATCTTATACGATAAGTTGTTAACATTAACTACTTAATCTTTCACGTAACCACACATATGAAACAATCTCTATCTTTCTCTAAACACCAAAATATAAAATTGAAAATTATATTACAACTTTAGTTAATTATGCATTGTCTTATGATCAAGATAAACTAAACATCATTTTTAAAAATTAATAAATTTTAATTCTTTTTGTTAAATTTTATGCTTAAAATATAATAGGACCGGCCTCATGTTAAACTATATATGACCGGCCTTGTGAAATATTGAGTTTGAATTCATCCTATTTCATTATAACTATCAAATAAATAAATTTTTTTTAAAAAAATAATTTTTTATATTATGTGGACCAACCTATGCCGAAGTTTTGTGAAAGGAAATTTATTTATTTGGAAAATATAAAAGCAATTTTTTATTTTTTATTTATTTATTGTGCTTTTAGAAACAACTCAACCACCGTTGGAAAGAGGTCCAAGTCCAACCAATTGATAATCTCAAGGAGGCCCTCAAGTTGAAATATCGAAAAGGTCGTTGTAACGGAAATGGGCCCTACCACGAGCCTGTCTTGTGATTTGTGCACTTCTATACGTTGATAACAATAACGGACCTTTTTTTTCAAAAAGAATAATTAACGGGCCATTAAGAAGCCAGGATTTAATTTACCCAATTATTTAGTAGCACATGGCTTAATAGTTGTAAATTCATCATATTACTACTACTAAATTTTATTTTATCAAACTTAATTTATTTCACATACTATTAATTAATTAATTAAATTATTCTTATCTTTAGGTTTAGGGTTATTCTTTCAAGATTTCTAAGCTATTTCGTTGTTACATTTGGCAACTTCCTTGTTCCTAACTCCTAAAAAATATTCTTTTTGCCCCAAATTGTTTGGAATGTATTCCATTTTGAGATGTTCTAAAATTATGTCTTGTTTGAAAAGTCAAACATCATTAATTTATTAACATTCTCTTTATGCCTTTAATTTATTTGTGGGAGTATTTTTTTGATAAATTTGTTTAAGGGTAATTTAGGAAATTTTTAACTTTTTTTTTTTTCAAGAGATAAGGACGTTAATGATGTTTCCCTAAATAATTGAGTTTTTCTAATTAGACCAAACAATTTGGGATAGAGGGAGTATTGGGAAAGTTAGAGAATATTTCTTTTCTTTTTTTAATAAATGATTCCTTAAAATATTGTATTTATCCTTTTGATTTGAATTTAAATTTACCGTTATTTCATGTTATATTGCCCCTTTATCATTTGAAAGAAATAAAAGGTCAATGAGTAACCATTATTTAAATTTTATGTACTTTTTTTTTAAAAAAAAATTGGAAGGTTTATGCATATGCACCTTTTTTTTTTTTTTTTGAATGATTGATTATTAATTTTAAAATCATATTAGTTAGGCCTATACATTGTGATTGCTCCTGATGGCTACACTAAATTTCAGCAAGATTTTAGATAAGAAAAATAACTTATTTGTTCATATCTACATATTAGTTTAACTAACAATGATCAGGATTTAGATGAGATTTAATTGAAGTATAATTCATCTAAGTTCAAACTTCAACCAATTAAGAAGATATCTCCTTATCAAAAACAAAGATTTAAGATCTTATCTCATTCTAAAATTATATTCTAGTATATAATTAAGTTGCCTATACCAAATCACTGCACCAAAATTTAGCAAGTTTTTAGATAAGGGCAACAATTTATTTGTTCTTACCAAATATATTTTGTTCATATTTACATATTAGTTTGAAGAAATTTAATTTAAGTATAATTCATCTAAGTTCAAATTTCAACTGATTAAGAAGATATCTCCTTATCAAAAACAAAAAATTAAAATCTAATCTCATTCTAAAATCTAGAGTCTTTTTTTTTTTTTTTTTTTTTGAGAGAGTTTCAATTTATGGCTTTCGCTTTTGATGATAGCTTTTTATTATCAAATCAAGACACTAGTCGGTTTTTGGTGTAGGTAGAGATTGCACTTTAGATCTCTTATTCAATTATCAAAGACTTTACCAGTTAAGCTAACTAAAACCCACTAAAATCTAGAGTCCTTGTTCTTAAACTTTGCTCTACATGTACGGTTCACATACCTTGCTCTTTCTAAGCAAAATGGCTTCTAAAAAGACGGTTGCTCTGCTATTAACCTACTAATGCTTAACTATCTATCAAAAAAAAAAAAAACTAATGTTTTACTAGACTCATCACACGCACTTTGTGCGTGCAATAATGCTCTTTTATTTATTTATTCATTTTTTGGTTTAATATTATAATGTTTAAAAGTGATATATAAATAACCATTTGTATATATATATATATTTAAAGAAAGAGTAAGGTAACGTGGAATAATGTTTAAAAATGAGATGAAGATAGTGTTCTAAGTTTTAGGTTGAATGGAGGAGATAAAGGAAAAAGCCTAAAATTTAGGAACAATAAATTACTCTTTTAACCAGTTTGTATTTTTTAATTTAAAATTATTTAACTTAAAAATATGGATATTTTAGAGAGTTTAAGAATTTGTGTCAGGATATTTTAGAATGCAAAATATTGAAACCCAAACCGCAAATCTTTTTATTAATAGTATAGAAGATTATTAGATCTAAACCGATACCAGACAATGTATAATAAAAACAAGTATCCTTCCATGATGTGTTTGTTTGTTTGTTTGTTTTCAAATTTACACAAAATGTTTCTCTTACAATTCAAATGCAAGCACTTTGTTACAAATAGTTACAAATGTCATTACAAGAAAGTTGATAACTTAAATGAGAATTCAAAAATTATACAGTTATAAGTTATAACTATTCATTTGTTTATTGTTGCTCAAATAAATTATACCATAATGTGGTGCTTGGTATGTTTATCTTACAATTCAAATGCAAACACTTTGTTACAAATAGTTACAAATGTCATTACAAGAAAATCAATAACTTAAATGAGAATTAAAAAATTATGCAGTTATAAGTTATAACTATTCATTTATTTATTGTTGCTCAAATAAATTATACCATAATGTGGCATTTGGTATGAGGTAATGTTTTAAAATTCTTAGGAATGTTGAAAGATTCTCACGTTTGGTTCCAAATCACATTAGGGAATCAGATGTCAAGAGTATCTAAATTCCCCCTCCACCCCCATTTTGTAGGAATCCCTTTAAAATAGGTAGGTATCCAGATTCCTAAACTTAAAGGAAATTGTTTTTTTTTTTTTTTTTAAATTGACAATTTTAACCCATTTTTTCCTTATCATTTAAGCAATGGAGATAAAATATAAAACTAATCATCAATATTTCTTCCCTTGTCCTTATCCATTCTTGCCAAAATAAGATAAACAAGATAGACAACTTTGTTGATATATTCGTTAACAAAGTTCTATTCAAGTTTCATGTGTGAAAAGAAAAAGTTTGAAAAGAACCCTCCATTGTTGCCAGGTTTTCACTTTTACAGTTATGTGTGTTGCTCAACAAATTATGTATAATGTTCAACTTTTGCATAGGCATGGAAAATACATCTAGTGAACCTGAAGGAAAGAAATGTCCAAAATTTCAATGGACACCAGAAGAAGATGATAACTTGGTTGAGTGTTTATTGGAAGTGCCTGGCGATGTTAAATGGAAAGCGGACAATGGTTTTAAGCCTAGTTTCATAGTTAAATTAGAGGAATTGATGGAGAAGAAACTACCAGGATATGGTATAAAGGAAAGTCCACATATAGAATCTAGATACAAAATTTTAGGAAGAAAATATTAGGCAATATGACCACCATTGCACCTGCTTCAAGATAGAGTCAGAGGAAGTTGAGAGAAGAATAAAAGTATTCAATGAACTATTGAAAGTAGAAGGACTATCTACATCAAAAATAATAGATTACATTTGTTTCATTGTAGATGATTTGCTAGTATTTTATATACCTAA
Organism: Quercus suber; assembly: GCF_002906115.3. NCBI lineage: Eukaryota > Viridiplantae > Streptophyta > Magnoliopsida > Fagales > Fagaceae > Quercus > Quercus suber. Next base: position 509,840 of record NW_027069738.1, read on the forward strand.
ACATTGTCAGGTTGTTTTGTTATTTATATCTCCTATTTGGGATTGGTTAGATGCTAAAATAAAATAAAATATTTATTTTTATTAACAAGACATGATGTTGTGATTTCCATAAAGAACAATAATTTAAATAGTTATTTTTGAATTATACATGTCATTTTGAAATGTTAGATTATATTTTTAATGAATTTGTTATGATTTATAGTTTATATTTTATTTGTCATTATTTATTTGGAGGAAGATACCAAAAAAAAAAAAAAATTGATATTGGGTTTACAAAATTTAAGGGTAGTATGAGAAAAACAAATAATTCTTTTAGGATTCCTAGGAATAAACCAAATATAAGAATCTCACACTCCCTTAAATTCCCAATTAAACCAAATATAGGAATATTTACATTCCTAGGCATGTAAATTGCAAGATATCACATTCCTAAGAATATAGATGCCGAGGGTAATATGGATTGCCCCATACCAAACGCCACCTAAGTTTGTGAACAGAACCGTGCAACGAATAGGACTTTAAAAAAAAAAAAAGACTTTAAAACTAGTATATAAGAGTTAACAAGTGTATTTCTCTTTTCAATTTCCCTAACTAATAAGCAACCAAAAAAGTATGTATTTTTTTTATTAAAAAAAAAAGATTTAGTGTGCGTTTGGATATAACATTTATTGCATGTTTTGCATTTGGCGTTTGAATAGTGAAACCCACGGCACTATGCATATTTCTGCCATTCACGCAGTTTGCCCATCCTTACTAGGACCCACGTGTACTTTTGTGGTATTAATACCGAGTTTCAGCCACTGTGCATTGTGCACATTTTGCGTTTGGCATTTGAACAGTAACCTATGGAACTGTGCACGTTTCAACCATTCACGCAATTTGTCCAACCTTGCTGGACCCACGTGTACTTTATTGTGGTATTAATACCACGTTTCAGCCCCTGTGCACTGTGCATGTCTCAACATTTATTTGCGTAACAATTTATCCATCCTTGCTGGGACCTACATGTGCAATGTTTAGTCTAGTTTTAAAATTATTTGCTATAGTATTTTTAGTTTTTAGTTTTTAGCAAAATAAACATTATCCAAACAGACTCTAGAGTATGTTTGGATATCGCTTATTTTGCTGAAAACAAAAAACTGTAACAAAATAATTTTAAAATGTGTGAATAGTGTCGTGAGACTAACTTTTAATGAAATTTTTGTTGAAAAAGAGATTTGTAGGTTCCACGAACAGTGCACAGGACCCACAAAAACATGCTTCTCCAAAAAAAAAAAGCAAACGTAGACGCAAAGAAGCTCTATCCAAACAGGTATTAAGTACTTCCGTGTTTCTATTTTAGATTTTTTTTTCCACTACTGGCGTGTCCACCGTGTCGGAGAAGAGAAGGAAAAAAAGAAAAAGAAAAAGGACACCACTCGGACATCGGAGTCCGACGAGTTGTTCCAGTATTTGTGTCCAACACGTGTCGAATACCGGTATGTCACCAAAAATGGCGTGTTGGTGCAACCTAGGTTTGAGTGAGCCTACATTGCACATTGTAGAATCAATGATTGCAGAACTCTTTTTACTAAAAAATTTCTCCAATGATTCCAAGATCCAAGTGGATGGCTTTGAACTCTCAATTGGGTTTTAAATTGCAAGACATCANACACGCACAATCTCTCTTTCTCTCTCTCTCTCATGGCTGCGGCAAGCACTCCATGGCAATGATGGCTTGGGTTTTGGGTTGAATTAGGTTTTTCCAAATGGGTTTTCTGCTGTGTTTTAGTTTGAGTTGATTTTGTTTTGGGTTAATTTTGAGTTGGGTTTGTGATGAGTTTGAGCTGATTTTGGTTTGATCTTCATTGATTTTGGGTCATTGATTGTGTTTGGATTATGTTGATATTGTAATGAGTTGTGGTGGTGGGTGAATATTTGATTTTTGGTGGTCTTTCTCCTTATTCTGGAAATTGGAGAGAGAGAGAGGGGGGGGGGAGAGAGAGAGAGTAAAACTCATCTATGATTTTAAAAATGTATAACTTTTACACTAGGTATAATTTTTTTTTTAGACAATACATTAGGTATAATTTGAATCCATATATATCTGTAATAGTTATTGTTTTTAATTGAATCGTGCATATGCAGGTTATACACTAGTTTATTTATCCTAATAGCTTGAAACTCTTTTGTAATCTTTTGCGTTTCTTGGAATGGTATAAAAAAAAAAAAAAAAAAAAAGCTTGAAACTTTAATTTTTGTAAACTAATATCTTATACGATAAGTTGTTAACATTAACTACTTAATCTTTCACGTAACCACACATATGAAACAATCTCTATCTTTCTCTAAACACCAAAATATAAAATTGAAAATTATATTACAACTTTAGTTAATTATGCATTGTCTTATGATCAAGATAAACTAAACATCATTTTTAAAAATTAATAAATTTTAATTCTTTTTGTTAAATTTTATGCTTAAAATATAATAGGACCGGCCTCATGTTAAACTATATATGACCGGCCTTGTGAGATATTGAGTTTGAATTCATCCTATTTCATTATAACTATCAAATAAATAAATTTTTTTTAAAAAAATAATTTTTTATATTATGTGGACCAACCTATGCCGAAGTTTTGTGAAAGGAAATTTATTTATTTGGAAAATATAAAAGCAATTTTTTATTTTTTATTTATTTATTGTGCTTTTAGAAACAACTCAACCACCGTTGGAAAGAGGTCCAAGTCCAACCAATTGATAATCTCAAGGAGGCCCTCAAGTTGAAATATCGAAAAGGTCGTTGTAACGGAAATGGGCCCTACCACGAGCCTGTCTTGTGATTTGTGCACTTCTATACGTTGATAACAATAACGGACCTTTTTTTTCAAAAAGAATAATTAACGGGCCATTAAGAAGCCAGGATTTAATTTACCCAATTATTTAGTAGCACATGGCTTAATAGTTGTAAATTCATCATATTACTACTACTAAATTTTATTTTATCAAACTTAATTTATTTCACATACTATTAATTAATTAATTAAATTATTCTTATCTTTAGGTTTAGGGTTATTCTTTCAAGATTTCTAAGCTATTTCGTTGTTACATTTGGCAACTTCCTTGTTCCTAACTCCTAAAAAATATTCTTTTTGCCCCAAATTGTTTGGAATGTATTCCATTTTGAGATGTTCTAAAATTATGTCTTGTTTGAAAAGTCAAACATCATTAATTTATTAACATTCTCTTTATGCCTTTAATTTATTTGTGGGAGTATTTTTTTGATAAATTTGTTTAAGGGTAATTTAGGAAATTTTTAACTTTTTTTTTTTTCAAGAGATAAGGACGTTAATGATGTTTCCCTAAATAATTGAGTTTTTCTAATTAGACCAAACAATTTGGGATAGAGGGAGTATTGGGAAAGTTAGAGAATATTTCTTTTCTTTTTTTAATAAATGATTCCTTAAAATATTGTATTTATCCTTTTGATTTGAATTTAAATTTACCGTTATTTCATGTTATATTGCCCCTTTATCATTTGAAAGAAATAAAAGGTCAATGAGTAACCATTATTTAAATTTTATGTACTTTTTTTTTAAAAAAAAATTGGAAGGTTTATGCATATGCACCTTTTTTTTTTTTTTTTGAATGATTGATTATTAATTTTAAAATCATATTAGTTAGGCCTATACATTGTGATTGCTCCTGATGGCTACACTAAATTTCAGCAAGATTTTAGATAAGAAAAATAACTTATTTGTTCATATCTACATATTAGTTTAACTAACAATGATCAGGATTTAGATGAGATTTAATTGAAGTATAATTCATCTAAGTTCAAACTTCAACCAATTAAGAAGATATCTCCTTATCAAAAACAAAGATTTAAGATCTTATCTCATTCTAAAATTATATTCTAGTATATAATTAAGTTGCCTATACCAAATCACTGCACCAAAATTTAGCAAGTTTTTAGATAAGGGCAACAATTTATTTGTTCTTACCAAATATATTTTGTTCATATTTACATATTAGTTTGAAGAAATTTAATTTAAGTATAATTCATCTAAGTTCAAATTTCAACTGATTAAGAAGATATCTCCTTATCAAAAACAAAAAATTAAAATCTAATCTCATTCTAAAATCTAGAGTCTTTTTTTTTTTTTTTTTTTTGAGAGAGTTTCAATTTATGGCTTTCGCTTTTGATGATAGCTTTTTATTATCAAATCAAGACACTAGTCGGTTTTTGGTGTAGGTAGAGATTGCACTTTAGATCTCTTATTCAATTATCAAAGACTTTACCAGTTAAGCTAACTAAAACCCACTAAAATCTAGAGTCCTTGTTCTTAAACTTTGCTCTACATGTACGGTTCACATACCTTGCTCTTTCTAAGCAAAATGGCTTCTAAAAAGACGGTTGCTCTGCTATTAACCTACTAATGCTTAACTATCTATCAAAAAAAAAAAAACTAATGTTTTACTAGACTCATCACACGCACTTTGTGCGTGCAATAATGCTCTTTTATTTATTTATTCATTTTTTGGTTTAATATTATAATGTTTAAAAGTGATATATAAATAACCATTTGTATATATATATATATTTAAAGAAAGAGTAAGGTAACGTGGAATAATGTTTAAAAATGAGATGAAGATAGTGTTCTAAGTTTTAGGTTGAATGGAGGAGATAAAGGAAAAAGCCTAAAATTTAGGAACAATAAATTACTCTTTTAACCAGTTTGTATTTTTTAATTTAAAATTATTTAACTTAAAAATATGGATATTTTAGAGAGTTTAAGAATTTGTGTCAGGATATTTTAGAATGCAAAATATTGAAACCCAAACCGCAAATCTTTTTATTAATAGTATAGAAGATTATTAGATCTAAACCGATACCAGACAATGTATAATAAAAACAAGTATCCTTCCATGATGTGTTTGTTTGTTTGTTTGTTTTCAAATTTACACAAAATGTTTCTCTTACAATTCAAATGCAAGCACTTTGTTACAAATAGTTACAAATGTCATTACAAGAAAGTTGATAACTTAAATGAGAATTCAAAAATTATACAGTTATAAGTTATAACTATTCATTTGTTTATTGTTGCTCAAATAAATTATACCATAATGTGGTGCTTGGTATGTTTATCTTACAATTCAAATGCAAACACTTTGTTACAAATAGTTACAAATGTCATTACAAGAAAATCAATAACTTAAATGAGAATTAAAAAATTATGCAGTTATAAGTTATAACTATTCATTTATTTATTGTTGCTCAAATAAATTATACCATAATGTGGCATTTGGTATGAGGTAATGTTTTAAAATTCTTAGGAATGTTGAAAGATTCTCACGTTTGGTTCCAAATCACATTAGGGAATCAGATGTCAAGAGTATCTAAATTCCCCTCCACCCCCATTTTGTAGGAATCCCTTTAAAATAGGTAGGTATCCAGATTCCTAAACTTAAAGGAAATTGTTTTTTTTTTTTTTTTTTAAATTGACAATTTTAACCCATTTTTCCTTATCATTTAAGCAATGGAGATAAAATATAAAACTAATCATCAATATTTCTTCCCTTGTCCTTATCCATTCTTGCCAAAATAAGATAAACAAGATAGACAACTTTGTTGATATATTCGTTAACAAAGTTCTATTCAAGTTTCATGTGTGAAAAGAAAAAGTTTGAAAAGAACCCTCCATTGTTGCCAGGTTTTCACTTTTACAGTTATGTGTGTTGCTCAACAAATTATGTATAATGTTCAACTTTTGCATAGGCATGGAAAATACATCTAGTGAACCTGAAGGAAAGAAATGTCCAAAATTTCAATGGACACCAGAAGAAGATGATAACTTGGTTGAGTGTTTATTGGAAGTGCCTGGCGATGTTAAATGGAAAGCGGACAATGGTTTTAAGCCTAGTTTCATAGTTAAATTAGAGGAATTGATGGAGAAGAAACTACCAGGATATGGTATAAAGGAAAGTCCACATATAGAATCTAGATACAAAATTTTAGGAAGAAAATATTAGGCAATATGACCACCATTGCACCTGCTTCAAGATAGAGTCAGAGGAAGTTGAGAGAAGAATAAAAGTATTCAATGAACTATTGAAAGTAGAAGGACTATCTACATCAAAAATAATAGATTACATTTGTTTCATTGTAGATGATTTGCTAGTATTTTATATACCTAAACATTGTCAGGTTGTTTTGTTATTTATATCTCCTATTTGGGATTGGTTAGATGCTAAAATAAAATAAAATATTTATTTTTATTAACAAGACATGATGTTGTGATTTCCATAAAGAACAATAATTTAAATAGTTATTTTTGAATTATACATGTCATTTTGAAATGTTAGATTATATTTTTAATGAATTTGTTATGATTTATAGTTTATATTTTATTTGTCATTATTTATTTGGAGGAAGATACCAAAAAAAAAAAAAAATTGATATTGGGTTTACAAAATTTAAGGGTAGTATGAGAAAAACAAATAATTCTTTTAGGATTCCTAGGAATAAACCAAATATAAGAATCTCACACTCCCTTAAATTCCCAATTAAACCAAATATAGGAATATTTACATTCCTAGGCATGTAAATTGCAAGATATCACATTCCTAAGAATATAGATGCCGAGGGTAATATGGATTGCCCCATACCAAACGCCACCTAAGTTTGTGAACAGAACCGTGCAACGAATAGGACTTTAAAAAAAAAAAAGACTTTAAAACTAGTATATAAGAGTTAACAAGTGTATTTCTCTTTTCAATTTCCCTAACTAATAAGCAACCAAAAAAGTATGTATTTTTTTTATTAAAAAAAAAGATTTAGTGTGCGTTTGGATATAACATTTATTGCATGTTTTGCATTTGGCGTTTGAATAGTGAAACCCACGGCACTATGCATATTTCTGCCATTCACGCAGTTTGCCCATCCTTACTAGGACCCACGTGTACTTTTGTGGTATTAATACCGAGTTTCAGCCACTGTGCATTGTGCACATTTTGCGTTTGGCATTTGAACAGTAACCTATGGAACTGTGCACGTTTCAACCATTCACGCAATTTGTCCAACCTTGCTGGACCCACGTGTACTTTATTGTGGTATTAATACCACGTTTCAGCCCCTGTGCACTGTGCATGTCTCAACATTTATTTGCGTAACAATTTATCCATCCTTGCTGGGACCTACATGTGCAATGTTTAGTCTAGTTTTAAAATTATTTGCTATAGTATTTTTAGTTTTTAGTTTTTAGCAAAATAAACATTATCCAAACAGACTCTAGAGTATGTTTGGATATCGCTTATTTTGCTGAAAACAAAAAACTGTAACAAAATAATTTTAAAATGTGTGAATAGTGTCGTGAGACTAACTTTTAATGAAATTTTTGTTGAAAAAGAGATTTGTAGGTTCCACGAACAGTGCACAGGACCCACAAAAACATGCTTCTCCAAAAAAAAAAGCAAACGTAGACGCAAAGAAGCTCTATCCAAACAGGTATTAAGTACTTCCGTGTTTCTATTTTAGATTTTTTTTTCCACTACTGGCGTGTCCACCGTGTCGGAGAAGAGAAGGAAAAAAGAAAAAGAAAAAGGACACCACTCGGACATCGGAGTCCGACGAGTTGTTCCAGTATTTGTGTCCAACACGTGTCGAATACCGGTATGTCACCAAAAATGGCGTGTTGGTGCAACCTAGGTTTGAGTGAGCCTACATTGCACATTGTAGAATCAATGATTGCAGAACTCTTTTTACTAAAAAATTTCTCCAATGATTCCAAGATCCAAGTGGATGGCTTTGAACTCTCAATTGGGTTTTAAATTGCAAGACATCACATTCTTAAGAATATAGATGTTGAGGGTAATATAGATTGCCCCATACCAAACGTCACCTAAGTTTGTGAACAAAACCATGGAACAAATAGGACTTAAAAATTAAAAAAAAGAAAAAGAAAAAAAAAAAAGACTTTAAAACAAGTGTATTTCTCTTTTCAGTTTCCCTAATTAATAAGCAATCAAAAGAGTTGTGTTTCCGCGTTTCTACTTTATATTTCCGTGTCGGCCCTTTTTGTTTTGTGGTTCAAAAACTGATAAAATTCTTTCCCACTACAGTACCACTAGTAAGTGGTGTTTGGAATGATTCCAAAATTGGCTTCAACTCTTAACCGATAAGTTTTAATTTGAAAAAGAAAAAATCAACTATGAATGGTCTAATTCCATCACTACAGTACACTACGACTGGGTAAGGGTTCAACTGTAGGTTGGTAAGGTACTTGGGATTCCTTTACTTGTAACCGCTTGATTTGATAATAGTGGAGTTTCGGGAGTGGTGACCTGAAAATCACCCGGTGGGGTTTTTACCGTTAGGGTTTTCCCCATTCGTAAACAAATCACTGTGTTATTTATTTTCCGCTGCATATTTAGTTGATTGGTGATTTGTTTGTGCTTCCATAAAATTGCATGATTAATTGATTAATTAATTACTTGGCTAAATTAATTAATTAGGGTTAATCACAAGGGGTCATTCATATTGTGACCTATCAAGAAATAAGCTTGTAAACAACATTACATAGGCTGATAGGTCTAAAATTAGTCATTCTTTGTGGATTCTTGTTTTTTGGCACAAGGGCTATATTAGTTTTATTGATTTCAGCCATAGACATACTAGAATTAAGTACATTCAGAACTAAATTAGTTACATTATTGCCTACAATGCTCCAATATTTTTGGAAGAAAAGTGCAGACATACTGTCAGGGCCTGGAGACTTAGTAGGGTGAAGCTGCTTAAGAGCTGCAAGAACTTCTTCTTTGGTGAAGCTTCTGGTCAGCTCCATGTTCATTCCTTCTGTTACCTTAACCGGGATGAGATCGGTTACTTCCTTAATCTGATTCGGCTAAGAAGTAGTGTAGATTTCCTCAAAATAGGATACAACAGCCCTAGCAATACTATCTTGATCACCACACCAGCTATCAAATTTATCCCATATACCCAAGATAGTATTTTGCTTCCTTCTTTCTAAAGCCTGGGCATGGAAAAACTTCGTATTCCTATCTCCCTCCTGGAGCCAATGAGCTTTCGACCGTTGACACCAATAGATTTCTTCACTATCTATTAGATTATTGATGTCTTTCCTCACCTGATTTATTTCCTCGCACAACTGGCCATCCCTATCCAACTGTACTAGATTGCTAAGCCTTTTCCTTTTCTCCTGTATTTTCTTTGGGATTTGCCCAAAAGTGGCAGAGTTCCAAGCCTTTAGATCCATGGCACAGGCCTTCAAGGCAGCAGCCATACCTTCTGCCGTATTTACATTGCCTGCAGTGCTCTAAGCAACCTCAATCATGTTTCTACATTCGTCACTTTTACCCCACATAGCCTCAAAGTGAAAGCAGCGAGTACGGGGCTGTTTAGGGGCTTTAGAATCCACTACATATAACGCACAATGATCAGAAGTTGAATCAACTAGATGATTAACTCTGACCTCGCCAAACTTGTTAGTCTAATCATTGGTTGCAAAAGCCTTATCTAACCTCAAATACACCCTGCTGTCACTAGACTACATGTTACACCATGTAAAATCCGGCCCCAAGTATCCCAAGTCTTTGAAACCACAAGCATTAACCACATCTCGGAATTTATCCATCTGACTCTGTGACCTTACAGCCCCACCTGATTTTTCGTCCATTGATAAAACCTCATTAAAATCTCCAAAACAAAACCAATGGAGCTGAGATTGATTCTTTAAGCACTTCAACAAATCCCAAGACTGCTGCCTCATGTGAGTTTAGGGGTGACTGTAAAAGCCAATGAATCGCCATTTAAAATTCGAAGTCTCCTCTGTAATAACAGCATCAATGTGGTCGCTGCCAAAACTTTTGATCTCCAAGTTAATTTCTCTTGTCCACAAGAGAGCCAACCCCCACTATGACCTTGACAAGGGACAAAGAGCCCATTTGCAAACCCAACTCTTTCCTTAATTCTCTCTATTCTTTTTTTCCTTACCTTAGTCTCCAAGAGGAAGACTATTTTGGGATCCCAGCACCGCACTAGATCGTACAATGCTCGAACTGACCAAGGGTTCCCAAGCCCCCGACAGTTCCAACCTAAGGAATTCATAGCTCCCGGCGGTGCTGCGTTGTAGCCACCGCCAATATATCAGATTCATCATGAATATTGTGAGCAACACTATGAACACCAAGAGCAACACGTTTCTGAACACCATTAGCATCATCATTATTAACACCATGAGCAATACCATTATAAACACCATGAGCAACACCAATAATAACACTACCATGAACACCATGATTAACGCAAGCAAAACCCTCACATTTTCTTTTCCTGGCTGAATTATCTAAATTTTCTACTTCCCTTTTTGTAAATAGCAAAGCAATTTGACGTTTTGTACCTGAGTTTGGGTCGAGAGCTTGCTTCTCCTTTCTTTGTGTTTGGCCTTTCTCCCATGCTATTTTTTTGATTTGGCCCTTTCCTTTTTGGTTTTTAGTGACTTCTTGGGCTGTGGCGTCATCTGCTTTTGCTTCTTGCATTTGGGCCTAATATTGTGGCTTTTGTGGGCTTGTGACTTCAACATTACTTTCCACATTCAAAGTTGACTGGCAACTACTTTGTAATGTGCTTCTCTCTCCAATCCTTGTGACTAGATTTGGCGCATCTAGTTGAATGGGAATGGGGCTCTCTGCACATGTCTCAACTTTTTGACTTATATCCTACATTTCATTTTCCTTTATGTCTCCTTCAGACCTGACTTTCGCCGCCTACCAACCTTGAGTACTTGGCACGCCACAGCTCTGACTTTAAGCTAACTTGTCTACTATTTTTGAATTTTGAAAACACCCATTATTGGCATTTCCTTCTCTGCAACTCGCTGGTGTAACATACAGAAAATTTTCAGTAGCAACTTGACCTTCACCGCCATTAACATCATTCCTTGCACTGAAGTTTCTGCTGTTGGAGTTCATTTGCTTCGCATTTCCACCACTGAAAGCTCCATTTGCTTTTAAACACTCCCCATATTGCTTTGGAGTGTTTTACCAATCTACATGAACCCTACAGTGCTTGTCATCATGGCCAAGCAGACCACACAGATAGCAGAAAGTGGGAAGCCTTTCGTATCTAAAATTAATCCAAAACTTCTCACCACTCTTGTTTATTAAATGCCCACCTCTTCGGAGTGGCTTTTCTATTGGGAGATCCACTCTAATGCGTAAGAATTTGGCTTGATCCGATTGACTGGCCCTTTTATCAACCTCTATCAAATGCCCCAGACTCCTTCCAATATCCTGTCCAACTTCCTCTGACATGAGCTCAAATGATAAGCCCCATAACTGAACCCAAAAGAGAGAGTGAGTGAAAACAATATTGCAACAGTGAGGCCTTTCTTCCACCTACAATGAAGAAGCAAATTGTTCTCAAAATTCCATGGCCCACTGTTTTCAACCCACGCTAATAATTGGAGCCAAATTTAAATTGCAAAGTATTGTTCCCAACATCTACGATTCTCAGCTCTGATCCCATCTTCCATGTTACCCTTAATGTGTTTTTTAGAGCTCTCGTGTTTTGCTGTCTATCTGAAAGTAGTTGTCCAAACAAGCTTAATGAGCATTCTTCCAAAAGGTCATCCTGGCTTTGCATAGAAATTAGAATGTCCTCTTCCTCCTCCTCCTTAGTCAGACAAAGGTGCTGCAGCTCCTCAATGATTTCTTGCTCCATTGAGAAATGAGTGTATTGAGAGGGAAGGAAAACCATAATCCGGGGAGCTAAGTTCTCTACCAAAGGGAGAGAAGAAAAGTTCTCTTACAGGGTGAGAGAGAGAGAGAGACTCCTACATGGGAGAGATTGCATGACTAATTTTTATTATCATATACTTGTTATTATAAAATAAAATTTAGGGCTTAAAAATTACGGTTGTGCCAAATGTCTCAATATGGATTTTTTTTTTTTTTTTTGGAGAAGAAAATGTCTCAATGTTAGCGTTACATTATCAATATAATGGGATAAGTATTTTTAAATTTCTTGTAACTTTGGAAATACACGTATAACACATACATTGAGGCACATCACGTAATCACGACGTGTAAGAAAATTTGAAAACAAAGTTTTACTACAAATTATTTTAATAAAAACAAAAATGATGCTATGCTAAAGACAAAAACAGACACTTTGCTTCATACATATCATATGATAGCACTGTACGTTGGTTTGTTAAGGAAACAGAAAACCACAAATTAATATTATGATTAGGTGGCATAAGAGAATCCTTCGCATTGTATTAGGGTTGACAATCAATTGCAATTGCCAGATCATAATCCTTACTTATGAGAATCATTACATATTTTATATATCCTTGAGCACCTACAAAAATTAAAATAATATGTATTAGGGTTGACAATCAATTGCAATTGCCAGATCATAATCCTTATGAGAATCATTACATATTTTATATATCCTTGAGCACCTACAAAAATTAAAATAATATGTTGTCAGATATTCGTAATATACCCTTGTGTATGTGTGTCTATATATATATATTATTTCAAACTTATGACGTCCTCTTCATAATGACTAGTATGTAATCCGTGCTTACGCATGAAAATGATGAATTGTATGGTGTTATTGATGTTAGATTGAGTTATAAAACATATAGGATATTAGTTCAACTAGGACATTTAGAGGTACTAAAATAGTTTTTTCTTGCATTTTTTGTAATATTGGTTACGCCAAGTTTCTCATTATACTGCTATTATGTATATAATTTTCAAAATTAATATTGGATACTACATATACAATATAAATTTACAATTATTGTCTGTGAAATTCTACTAAATACAATACAAAATAAAAGATAAATTGGTTCAATAGTATCTCCTAAATTGAGATTGTTCAACTCAATTACAATTTGTTACGTTCAAGATCCTGTTATATAAAATACTCCATCCGTCCCATTTTTTTTGTCCTGTTTGAAAAGTCAAATTTTTTAAGGGAACATCATTTATTGTCTTGTTTATCTTTTAAAAATGTATAAGTTTCCAAAACTACCCTTAAAAAAATTTATTAAAAAATTGAATTAGTAAATTAATATGGGTAAAATAGGAATATTAGTAAATTAATGACTTTTATTTTTAGAAACAGGACAATATTTTGGGACATCTCAAAATGGAATAGAGGACAAAAAAAATGGGATGAAGGTAGTATCTGAATAGAATCAGTATAAAAAATATACTCATTAATTCAAAGAAAAAATAACCACAAAATGACTTATAAATTTGAATTATTTTTAGTTACACAAAAAAATGGATCATAAATTTAAAATCATTCAAACTCTCTCTTTCTATAATTTTATATATAGAGTTAGCTAGATATTTCATCCTCTGATTTTATATATAGAGCTAGCTAGATATTTCATCCAAAAAAAAAAAAAAAATTATATAGAGTTAGATATATGATTGGGTTTTTTTGTGATTTATTTATATTGAACTCCTCGTTTTCTACACTAAATTAATTCACTTGACACAAAAATTTAAAAACTTACACATTAGATGAGACATATAACGCAAAATTAAACTAGGTGATACACTCGTATGGTTATGAAACTCAAACAAAAGTAATAGTTGGACCTTTATGATATAGATGAGAGTTGCATTACAAAAAACAAAAAAAGGGTCTAAATAATATTTTCTAGATAAATATTTTATCAAATTTTGAAAGTGAGCTTTCCCTCTCCCTTGCATGCGAGTGTTTGTTTTTTTTTTTTTTTAAAAAAAAAAATCGAAAGTGAGCTAAATATTTAAAGCCTTTTTGATGGGCTTGATATAATCCGAAAAGAATCGTGGGCCAAGTACTGAAGTACATTCGACCTCCACTCAGACAAGAATGACTTTTGTTCATTGCCTCCCACTACTCAGCCGAAAAAACATAAACAAAAAAATGAAAGAAAAAAGAAGAAGAGGAGATTTGATTACATTAGATTAGAATAAATAAAATGCAGAACAGCTCTATCTGCATAATAAATTTATAATGTTATCAATTTGAGTTGAGACAATTGAACCTAATTGTACACTCCATAGTCCATACACATCATGTAGACAGTTTTATATATTAAGTGTCTATATTTTGTAGAATAACCACGTTTAGTATATAAAAAAAGTGCGAGACCCTGAACATTATTCACCTAGTTAATTTGAACTTTTAAGGCTGACCCAACCAGCCCACATAAGGTTTTTTTTTTTTTTTTGCTGGGATTTTATTTATTATTATTATTATTATTTTCCTTTCTTAAAACTTGGACAGCATTTTATTTGTTTCTCTTTTTACGGATGGATCAGGGCTCCACGCAAATGTGGTCCAAAACTATGCCAAGGTAAAATTCTAGATGAGGCCCAGATGAAAGCCCAATAGAGGTCCAGCATACTTGGAAGCAAAGCCTATTAGTTTAAGACTATTGTTAGTAGTGTGCCATAATTGGAAGAAAAGCCCATTAATTTTTATGCATGATACATACTTAATAAACAAGTGTTGATAAATAAAAATAAAAATTAAAAAATTTGTTAAGAAACTTATCTATTTTAATTAGATTTTTAAAAAAAATAATATCAAATCAATTTAATAATATATATATATATATATTTTTTTTTGTATTGGAAAAATATTGACTTTTCTAAACTCTTGTGAAAACATTAAAGAAAAGAGGTCAAAAACTTTTATTATATATATATATATATATATATTTATAGATGATTCATAATTATAGATCTCCTATGTCTCTGTCTCTCTCTCTTCTAAGTATATGTGAGAGATATTGCCTATACCTTTTATATCATATAATTATATGGGTGGTAGAATTTTTTTTTTTTTTTTTTTTTTTTTTTTTTTTTTTTGTGTGTGGAGAAAGGGTGGTAGAAATTGTGGTTAGGCTAATGGCCAAGTAAATATCTTATTTAATTGCCGAATGTACCTTTTTAAATAATACTTTTACTATCAACTTATTTTTTTTATTAGCTTTTCATTTTAATTTTTTAATTGCTCTTATCAAATATTTTTTTCTTTAAAAAAAGTATGACTTTTTTTTTTCATTTATAAATGTATAAATTATTATTTTGGTTTATAAACTTTATCAAAAGTTTATTTTATCCTTAAATTTTAAAAGTTCATTTTTTCGTCCTAAACTATTGAAAAGTTTGTCTTTCGTTTTTAAACTATTAAAAACGTTTTACTTTCTATTCCCTAAACTGTTGAAAAGTTCTTTTTCATTCTTATTTTTGTCTTTAAAGTCTCTAAATGATTAAAAATACTCTTTACAAATTGTAAGGATGAAAAAAAAAAACTTTTTAACGTTTAGAGATGAAAAACAATTTATAATAAATTTAGGGACTAGAATAGAATTTTACCTTTATAAAATTTGAACAATTTTGAGTTTGTTTTTTCATAATTGTCATCGTTTTTCCTAATATAGAAACAGCCGCTTAAAACCTCAATAATATAAGTGCAATTGTGAAAATAGTTTTAAAATAATATTTTTACATTATATGTGTTTGGTTTCCACTTTTAAGAACAATTTTTAAATACTGAAAACAAAAAATAAATGTTAGGGAGACTGTTTCCAATTTTTAGTTTTATTTTTGAAAAATTTACACAAGTGCTTTGTTTGTTTCAGTGATGATGTTTTCTAGAAAATAAGTTATTTTTCAAAAAGTATTTTATATAAAATTATCTCATTATCTGATGTTTGGTAGCAAACTTAAATGAGCTAAAAAAAACAATTCCTAACTTTCCTTATTTTGCTTGCCATGAGATAGAGTTGTTTTCCAAAAAAATATTTGTAGAAAACAATTTACAAAAATAAGCCATACTTTTTATGTTAACCAAAAATATTTTTATGTTGATTTTTTTTTATGTCACCAAACATTGAAAAATATGGAAAACTATTTTCACATAAGATTTTCCATCAAGACAAACAAAGTGAACGTAACGTGTAGAATTAGTAGATTACTTATATATATATATATATATATAAGTGGATAATGATAAGGGAATAGAGTTCATGTACCCCCCCCCCCCTTTTTTTTTTGTTCTGTTAATGATAAGTTTCAAATTTGAAGTGTCACAATTTTTTGTGATAAAAATAAGCTCCTTAATTTAAGAGATAGAAGAGTTTGGACAGATTTATAGAGTTTACAGTTTTCAATTTATTTACAACTTTGCTATTAAAAACATTTTCTATATCTTGAAAATATCATCTCTGCCATTTTCAAAATCATGTTTTGAATAAGAAAAATAGGCTACAATTTTCTGAAAATTGTATTTAAAGAATATCACTTAAACAATAGATTCAAGTGTATGAGCCATCATTTTCTGGATTGCAAAACAAAAAAATTATATCTAAATACTTTTACCAAACAAACCCTTAATATTTATAGTAGCTAGATAATCTTAATAGAAAATCCCATTTTTTTCGCTCTTATCCATAATCATTTAAGGATCATAATAATTCATAAGTGAGCTAAGCTCTTAACTAGAGAAGTAAACAAAACAATGTAAAGTTCAATTATTATAACTAAGCATTTATTTTTATTTCATGCTAATTTTCCAAAAAAAAAAAAAGTTCTCATAAACCATATGAACGTAGTTGATTTTGCTTGAGAGATTAAATTATGATTTTATTCTCTTTCTAGTTTGATATAGCTTGGGAGCTCTAAATAAAGGGCCCAAAGTTCATTATTGTAAATAGTCAATAATATGTATAAAATTTGGGTTGGAAGTCAAGTACTCGGTATTGATTCTAAGTAAGCAATCCTGGATTCCTATTGTAAGAGCCCGAAGAGGTTGAGCCCCCTTGGAAGAGTGGAATTAGATTTTACAGGCCCAGTGCAATTAATTTATTAGAGTATGGACTTGCTAGGTCAACTTTAATGCTCTCTTATGGTCCAACTGTTAGGTTAGTGGAGATAGGGTTGAGTGAATTGTAAAATGAAGTACTAAATGTGGAAATAACACTTCCTTAGTTCTGGCCGAGGAGGCAATGTTCATAAAAAGTTTCAAAGTCCTTAATACAGGATGGTGTTCCATATTTTCTCTGTTCTTTTCTTGATTCTTCGTCCCCCTATTTGGAGGGGTTTCCTTTCATTATATAGTCCTTTGGATTGCATCCTAGCCCTTCATCTATACAGCCAGCGTTCTTCCTCTGGATGCTTGTCCTATCAGGGTTGTGTTGGAGGTGGTAATATGTGTTGTAAGCTGTGAGTCTACTGTTCAGGGGTTATTCTTTCATTAATGTGGTCATCTGAATTAGCACAGTGCATTAAATGCGGAGGTGATGACTATTTTATCTAGATACTTCATTTCTTCTTTGCTCACATGTCTCTTCTACCTTCTTTGGTTTCTTGTCTTTTGGTACTGTCAGCTTGCTTGGTAATTCCTGAGGAACACTCGCTCCTCGGGAGGTTAGCCTCTTTATCTGTCCTCTTTGGGTTCTAATCCATGGGTTGGGCCAAAGTTGATATGCAAGTGGGCCTCTTTCCCTCCTCGAGCAGGGCCCACAATTTCCATTCTTTACTCAGCCTCTCCCCTCCTATACCTATCATGTTTGATGTTGATTTCAAGTAAGATAGTTGCTAAGAACAATTCAATGAGCACGTGAGACTGTCTCTAAATTCTCTACTTACTTTGCTTGCTTTCATTTTTTTTTTTAAATATTTATAAATTTGGTTTTTTTTTTTAATAAACTAAAATATTATTTAAGAAGAAAACAAGGAACATCAGTCAACCTTACAAGTAGTCACAAGGACATCTGGAAGACTGTGATTATTAAAGCAAAAAGACTGAAAGGAGTTAAGGGAGAGCTTAGCAGTGGCATGGACGACTACATTACATTCCCTCTTGACCCAACTAAAGCAAGAAGATATGAACAATTCTTTAAAATATAAGATGTTACTAATAATATTACCAATAGACAAATCAGAGGAGCAAAGTGGAGAAGAGAGAGGATTGAAGAAAACTTTGGCATCCCCTTCGAAGATAACATGGTCCCAATTTTCAGACTTTGCAAATTGAACAGCCCACAAGATGGAGGATTGTTGAGATGCCTCTACTTGCCAATTTAGTTCAGCTTTCAGCAATAGACAATTGTACACGTTACTTTGTTTCAAGTAACAAATCTTGAAGATCTAAATTTTTGGATAAAGACCAGTAACAAAGAACAAGAAGGATAAAGTAAAAACATAGTACGTAAAGAGGTATTCAACAAAGTAAAAGCTAGTCTTTTTTTCATTGTTATTGCTACTAACAAAACTGCAATTTAATTATAAAACTTATTATATTGCAGCTCTATTAGATACAAAATTTAGATGCAAACACTTTTGGAGGACTGTGAGCTGTGCTGCTTTGCTTTAAAACCAATTAATAATAATAAGGGAGGCATGAGCTCTTATGGCTACCGATATCGCGTCCTATGAACTTGTTTTTAGGGTGATTGCATGGAGCCAAATTGTGATCCCCCTCATAATGAAGCTTTTGCAACTCAAACCTAGGTGTGTCAATGTTCGACCCAACCCGTGAACACGACACGGGTTTTTTCGAGTTAGGGTTGGGCCTTAATGGGTTTGGGTCATAAATGAGTCAACTCGAAAGCGACACAATAAGAAACGTGTTATAAGCGGGTCAACTCGCGTAACCCACAATAGACATGTTTGATACACCAATTTATTTGTGTCAACCCGAAATGACCCACTTAACACAACCCGTTTAACTCGTATAACAAATAAATATTTATTTTATTTTAGATTTGTCAAATACCTTTTGTATCCAACATATATTTTAAATTTAAAAAAAAAGTGAGTTATTACAAAAATTTACAAGAGATATAATTGAAAATTGAAACTTTACAGACCCTAGAACTACTAATAATTTTTTTTTTCATAGAACTTGCACAAATGAAATTGGATAAGCTTGTGGAAGATATTATGAATTTGGACATCAACAAAGAATTTATGGATGATAATCGTGGTCATAATCAGGTTTAGTCTATTGTTTGCTCAAATTCTTTCAATATTGATACTTAGCATTTGACGAGTTTCAAGGATATTATATTTTTGTTAAACTATGTTATTTTATTTTTGTTAAACTTTGTTATTTTGAATTTGGGTTGAAGTGTATGCACTTCTTTTGGAGTGTAAAGAATTTATTTCTAGATGAATGTTATATTTTTGTTGAACTATATTATTTTGAATGTAGGTTGAAAACTTGAAGTATATGCATTGCTTTTTGGGATGTAAAAAAAAATTATTTCTAGATGGATATTATATTTAATATTATACATGTTGAAATTGGTTGTGTTACATTCATGTCAACCCAACATAACTCGTTATTAAGTGTGTCAAATGGGTTGCGTCAGGTCAACCCGCCTTATTAACAGGTCGGGTTAGGGTTGAAGGATTATGACACGATTATTAAATGGGTCGGGTTAGGGTTGAGCCATTTAGTCGAATACCCCTACCTCGACACGACACGAACTCAACACGCTAACCCGAATTGACACCCCTACTCCAACCCATGATTTTAGTTAGATCTAATAGTATTAGACCGCGAGCTATGCCATTTAACCATAAAACCAATTGGTTATAAAAGAGATACATTCGAGTCTTTTTATAACAATTCAACATCACCTCTCACATGCTTGTATTTAAAGTAGGGAGCCAAATTATGGTCCCCTAACAACTTCATTACAGGTAACTACGAATGTTGTTATGAAACAATTAATATGTTTTGAAGAGAAGGAAATAAGTTAACGGATCTAAGTAAAAGTTAATGGACGAGCCCATCATGTGCGAGGCCTGGTGAGGACAGACTCATTGTAAATAACCACAACCTAAATGGATTTAGTGGCCACGTGTCAGACAGAATCCCTATATGGGAATATCTACGGAACACACCATAGAATCCTTGGGCAAATAGAGTCCTAGCACAATTAGGGTTCTAGATGCTGCGCGCATTAATGGAGATCTTCTCGATAAGGAAAAGACTTGTTCATCACGTATAGGATTTCTGAAGGAGACTCCTACAAGAAAAAGAGAATCAAGTTTCGACTACTATAAAAACTCCAATACCCTCTCAAATCAAGGTACGCATAATCAACCCTCTCTAGCACTTTAGAGTTGAAAAAGATTCTAACTTGACCTTCGGAGGGTATTTGGCCAGTACCACACTGGTACTCTCTGTAGGTTTTCTCTTTCTTACTGCGCAGGTGACTTTCTGAGCGTGTGAGCGAGGTGTAATTTATTGGTGATTTTTCAGACTTCATCAGTTGGCGCCGTCTGTGGGAAAGAAGAAGTGATTGGTCGTTGCTTTATCCCTAAGACAGAAGAGTTGCGTGGTGCTCACTCGCTCGATGGCAACCACCAACGACATCCAAGGAGAGGAACCACCCACAACCGCCTTTGAGAGACAGGTTCAAACTCTCACCGTGGCCGTAGAGCATCTCATCAAACAAAACCACGGCCTAGAAGAACAGCTGCGTCAGAAAAACGTAGCACCCAACAACCAGAGGGAGGACCAGGAAGGTACCAGTGCCATGCAAAGAGATCGAGAAAGGCCTGAAGGCAGCAATGCCCCAAGCAAGCCAGAACGGCAAAACGTGAGCCTCCCATCCCTCATGGATACGGTTCCACCTCCTATTTTCACAGAGATGCAGGCGATGAAGGAATAGATGGAGATCATGATGAATGCCCTCAAGGGACGAATGTCCAGCGATCTTGAAGACCTAGTCAACCGGACCGACTCTCCATTCACCGCCCCCGTCAATTCTTTTCCCTTACCGCATAAGTTTCGGATGCCACAGATAGAGAGTTACGATGGAGTCAAGGATCCCCAAGATCACCTAGAGACCTTCAAGACCTTGTTGCATCTTCAAGGGGTATTGGACGAAATCATGCACAGGGCCTTCCCTACAACGCTGAAGGGTCCTGCGAGAATATGGTTCAGTCAGCTGACACCAAACTCCATCAGCACTTTCAAAGAGTTAAGCGCTTAGTTCACTTCACACTTCATAGGGGGACACAGGTACAAGAAATCCACGGCATGCTTAATGAGCATTAGGCAGAGAGAGGACAAGACGATGAGGTCCTACATAACCCGCTTCAATAAGCAAGCACTTTCGATCGATGAAGCCGATGACAAGATACTGGTAGCAGCCTTCACAAACGGGTTGCGAAAGGGTAAGCTTTTGTTCTCATTATACAAAAACGACCCCAAGACCATGTCAGAGGTACTCTACAGGGCCACTAAGTACATGAATGCAGAAGACGCGCTACTGGCCTGGGAGTAAAAACCCAAGAAGAGAGAGCGACAGAGAGATGCACGGCAGGATTAAGGGCAGAAGAGACTAAGGACAGGAGACAGAAGGGACGAAAGGCGCCCTAGACCCCAGGGAGGAAGGTTCACAAGCTTCACACCACTGAATGCCCTAATAGACCAAGTCCTGATGCAGATCAAGGATGAGGGGGCATTGACGTTTCCGGGGAAGCTGAAGAGCGATCCAAACAAGCGACCTAGAGACAAGTATTGCTGCTTCCACCGAGATCACGGTCATGACACGGTCGATTGCTACGACTTAAAGCAGCAGATTGAGGCCCTCATCAGATAAGGGAAGTTGCAGAAATTTGTCAGCAAAGAGAGAGTGGGTCCCAATCACCAAGAGTAAGCCCCCCGATGGGATAATGAGTGTCCTAGACCCCTCATCGGAGACATAAGGATGATTGTAGGGGGAACCACGACTATTGGCTCCTCCAAAAAAGCTCGAAAGACGTACCTTAGGATAGTCTAGAACGTCTAACTAATAGGCTCTGTACCTAAGATAGCACAGAGGGAAAGCCCTATCATTGGGTTCTCCGAGGAAGACACGAGAAGACTCCACCATCCACATGATGACACGCTAGTTGTCAGTATACGTGTGGAGGACTATAATGTTCACCGAGTCTTGGTCGACAACGGCAGCTCAGCTGATATCCTATACCATCCAGCATTTCACTAAATGGGGATTGACAGAACACGATTGATACCAACGAACGCTCCGTTGGTCGATTTTGGAGGAACAAGGGTATTCTCGTTAGGCTTGATCACACTCTCGGTAACGGTGGGCGATTATCCATGAGAGATCACAAAGGACATAACATTCCTTGTGGTGGACTGCCCGTCTGCTTACAATGGTATTCTCGGACGACCCACACTTAACTCGTGGAAAGCGGCAACATCGACATACCACCTAATGATCAAGTTCCCTACAGATTATGGGATTGGGGAGTTGCGAGGAAACCAGGTAGTAGCCCAGGAATGCTACATTGCCATGCTAAAACTGGAAAATAACCAGCAGATCATGTGTATAGAAGAACAACAGACCGTAGCAGAGCCGGTTGAAGAATTGGAAGAGGTAGCACTCGATGAATCAAAGCCTGAGCGAACGACTAGGATAGGGACATTAGCTAGCCAGCCAGTACGTCAAGCCCTCATAGCATTCCTCAGGAGGAACCAAGACGTATTTGCATAGAGCTACGAGGACATGCCTGGGATTGATCCCTCAGTCATGGTTCACAAGCTTAATGTGAACCCTGCATCCTCACCCATCCGGCAGAAAAAGCAAGTGTTCGCTCAGGAATGAGATCGAGTGATAGTGAAAGAGGTCAGGAAACTACTAGAGGTGGATTTCATTCGAGAAGTATATTACCCAGAATGGTTGGTGAATGTAGTCATGGTCAAAAAGGCTAACGGGAAGTGGCGAATGTCCGTCGATTTCACGGACCTCAATAAGGCATGCTCAAAGGACAGTTACCCCATCCCACAGATAGATGCTTTGGTCGACTCAACGGCCAGACACCAGCTCCTAAGCTTCATGGATGCCTTTTCGGGCTACAATCAAATCAAGATGAAGGAAGCTAATCAAGAGAAAACGTCTTTTGTCACTAGTTAAGGACTTTTTTGCTACAAGGTTATGCCATTCAGACTCAAAAACGCGGGGGCGACGTACTAGAGACTAATGAACAAAATGTTCGCGCACCAGATTAGGAGGAACGTACAAGTCTACATTGATGACATGTTGGTCAAGAGCCTGCACGAAAATGACCACCTAAATGACCTCCAAGAGATGTTCAACACCCTTCGGTTATACAACATGAAGCTGAATCCAAGCAAGTGCATGTTCGGAGTAACGGAGGGGAAATTCTTGGGATTCATGGTATCCCAAAGAGGTATAGAGGTTAACCCGGAAAAGATACGGGCTATCATGAAGTTAGAACCACAAAGGACGGTGAAAGAGGTGCAAAGCTTGAATGGCAAAATTGTAGCCTTAAACAGGTTCGTCTCTAAAGCAACGGACAAACGTCTACCATTCTTCCGCACCTTGAGGAAATCATTCGAGTGGATAGATGAGTGTCAAAAGGCATTTGAAGACCTGAAAAAAAATACCTCACTTCTCCACCATTGCTCAGCCCATCCAAACAAGGGGAAGAACTCTACTTATACCTAGCAGTTTCGCAAGCAGCGGTAAGCGCGGCCTTAGTAAGAGAAGAGGAAGGATCTCAGCAACCGGTCTATTTCATAAGTAGGGGTTTCCAGGGGGTAGAAGAAAGGTACCCCCAGATGGAGAAGTTGGCCTTCGCACTGGTAACTGCATCCCGAAAACTCAAATCGTATTTCCAGGTCCATACCATCATAGTCTTGATGGATCAGCCCCTAAAAAGAGCAATGAGCAACCCTGAAGCTGTTGGACGAATGGCTCTGTGGGCAATAGAGCTGAGCAAGTTTGATATACAGTACCGCCCGTGAACTGCAATAAAGGGGCAATCAATGGCAAACTTCATCGCCGAATACACTCAATTAGAAGGCAAAAGGGCAGATGCCCTCAGACAATAGAGCATCCACACAGACGGATCTTCAAACAGGCAAGCTGGAGGTACCGATGTGGTAATCCAAACCCCTGACGGAGATAAAATCGAATGCATGATTCGGCTAGACTTTTCAACGACCAACAACGAGGCCGAGTATGAGGCATTGGTGGCAGGATTAGACCTCGCAAAGGTAGTAGGTGCCGAGAACATGGTCATACATTGTGACTCTCAGGTAATAACAAGTCAGATTAGCAGTGTCTACGAGTGCAGAAATGAAAGGATGAAGAAGTACCTGGAAGAAGTCAAGAATAGGATCGGTAGCCTCAAAGTCACATTCATCCAAATCCCAAGGGAAGAGAACGAATGTGCTGACCATCTGGCAAAAGCAGCCTCCGCAGAGTTTATGATAGTCCCCGATTAGGTATTGTTATTTGTCCAAAATTCCTCAATTATTGACGACAGAACAAAAGTGCAGGAGGTGAATTCTGAAAACAATTGGACTATGCCATTAATAGCATACCTGAAGACGGGCACACTACCAGACGGAAGAGACGCAGCCAGGAAACTGAGAGTCCAAGCCTCGCGATTTGTACTAATCAACGATGTCTTATACAAAAGGGGATTCTCACGACCGTACCTGAGGTGTTTGGGCCACGAGGAAGTAGATTACGTAATGAGAGAAGTCCATGAGGGTATCTGTGGAAACCATTCAGGGGCACGGTCCTTAGCACACAAACTGGTCCGAGCAGGGTACTATTGGCCTACAATGCAAAAGGACGCACAAGCCTATGTTAAGACTTGCGACAAATGTCAGAGGTTCAGTAATCTGATCAGGTAACCAACCGAGAAGCTGACACCCATGACGGCCCCTTAGCCATTCGCCCAATGGGGACTAGATATCATGGGCCCCTTCCCGACGGCAGTAAGGCAGCTAAAATTTTTGGTAGTTGGGATTGACTACTTCACTAAGTGGGTGGAGGCAAAAACCCTAGCCACTATCACAAAGAAGAACATTTGAAGTTTTGTATGGAAGAATATCATATGCAGGTTCGGGATACCCAAAGTGCTCATCTCCGACAACGGAAAGCAGTTCGACAACAGTGCTTTCAGAGACTTCTGTTCGGAACTGGGTATTAGGAATCACTACTCGTCACCTGCACACCCATAGGCCAATGGGCAAGTCGAAGTCACAAATCGGTCCTTGCTCAAGATCATCAAGACCCGGCTTGAGGGGGCAAAGGGCATCTGGCTTGACGAGCTACCAAGCGTCTTATGGGCATATCGTACTACAACAAGAACACCTACTAGAGAAACACCGTTTAGACTAGTATACGGAAGTGAGGCTGTCATTCCAGCGGAGGTAGGGCTTACGAGCTATCGGGTGGAGAACTACAATGAGGATAAGAACGAAGAGGCCTTATGGCTTCAGCTAGACCTGGTGGACGAGGTCCAGGCTACAGCAGAGCAGAGGTTGGCGCGATACCAAAACCTCATGGAAAAATACTACAACTCTAATGTTAGACATAGAGACTTTCAGATCGGAGATCTTGTGCTACGGAAGGTAATGGGAGCTGCTAGAGATCCTTCACTGGGAAAACTCGGCCCAACTGGGAAGGACCATACAGGGTCTCATCATGGTGAAGGAAATGGACCTACCACCTCAAAACTTTGGACGGACAGAAGCTACAGCACCCATGGAATACGGAGCACCTATGGAGATACTACCAGTAGAGACGACATGAAAAGATTTGACGCTTCCCAGTTTCCAGTTTATTATTAAGTTATTAATTTTTTTTCTATGAACAATTTTTTAGTTTTGCTATCGCTAGTTTTTACTTCGAACAATTCTTCTTACAAGTGCAGTTTTAAGCTCAAGGGGGTAGGTATTTTTCAACATGGTTTTTTTTCAATAAGCGAAATATTCAAATACGACTGTGTTGTTCCCACTTAATTTCCTAAGTCCAAAAAATGGACGGATAAAAATAAAGTCCACAAGATGGACGGATCATCCTACGAGGATGAAAATCCCTAAGTCCAGAAAATGGACGGATAAAAATAAAGTCCACAAGATGGACGGATCATCCTACGAGGATGAAAAGCTCTAAGTCCAGAAAATGGACTGATATAAACCAAATCCACGAGATGGACAGATCGTCCCACAAGGACAAAAATTCCTAAGTGCTAAAAATGAATAGACAAACAATGTCCAGGACATGGACGAATCCTCTTAAAAAGATAAAAATTCCTAAGTTTAGACGTGGATGGATAAGGTTTACATATGCAAAATGGACGGATCGTCTAAATAGTCCGCAAACCTTATATGGACGGATATCAGCCAGACGCCCACAAACTAAACATATTAACTAAATGAGAACTATAGAATGGACGGATTTTGTCAAAATATTGATAGAATCCAGTCCGCGAAAAGTAAAACATAGTCGACGGGGCATTCCATAGCAAAATATCAAAATACACCCACGGGCCAAACCAGTTCAGTAGATAAATATAAAAACCCACCAAAGGGAAATATGTTCAAAAGCCCCAAAACATGACAGGGAAACAGAAATTGTTCTACACTTTTTATATATAATATATATAAAAAAAAGATATATATAAATAAACTCTAGCTTGTGACAGGGACAACGGTCTCCTCAACTTGACGGATCTGTTCACTATCAACAACCGTCGGGTCCACAGGGATATTACTGACGGGAGCATCATCTCCAAAGAGCTCATTGGTGTCTTTAGATTGGGTAGGCTGGACGGAGGTTTGTTTAGGAATGTTGGTGTTGACGGATGACAGGTCAAGCTCTGGGTACAAGTTCTTTACTTGACGGAGCGCGTCATCGAACTCGTCATTATAAGAGACCCCCAACTCTGACAGAAGTGCCTCGGAATCACGGTACTCTTTTATCACCGTCTCCTTAGCCTGACAGAGCTCTTTTTCTTTGTCCTCCAGAACTTTCTTCAGATCCTCCGTCATCTGATAGTACTCATCGCAGGCCTCTTCTGTCTTCCTGAATTTCTGCTTCGTCGTCACCTTCCAACTCTTCAACTCAATTAGCTCATCCTTCGTCAGCCTGGCCTTGTTACGAACACGGCCCAGAGTTGTCTCGTGGTTAAGACACCGTCCCATTAACCCCTTCATCATAAGCATTGCCTGAAAGAAGACAAATTAATAAAGGAGGACGGATGCAAAAAAAAAAAAAAAATGATGATGACGAAGATGAGTTACCTGAGCAACGCTAAAGAGGCCCGTCTCTCCTATAGCCTCTGTCGAGTGGTTGCCCAAGTTGTCATAATCCTCAGAGGTTATGATGGACGAGAGCCTCTCCGGGGCATATTTAGAGTCCTCACGGAGCAGGTCGGGGGGTTTCTTCTAGCTCCCTGACAGACCAATCATCAGGCCCTTGCTGGCCCCATGTTTTGCTGGGGTGACTGTCTTGTCATTCCCAGCCATTAACCCAACAACAGGCTCCAAAAGGAACCTTGGGTTTCTTGGGTGCGCGGTCCCCCTTGGATGGTTGCTTCCTTTTGGCCGATAGCTTGCTTGAGCCCACCCCTATAGGGTCTACACCGACTTCTTTGTTTTTGGCTGCTTGCAATTTGATCACTGCCCATCTTTTAGCGTCTTCCATCTCTGAAAAAGTAGACAGGTAAGGAAAAGATGATAGCATAATCTACTTAAAAATAAGGGCTGACGGACTCACGTTGACGGATTCGTGCCTCGTATTTAATTGCTACTGGGGTTGGCTCGGGACCGTCGCAGTACCAATGGATGGTATTGAGGTTGACAAGTTTTGCCCAAGTTCGTTCCTCTGGCTTGGACTTGGCGAAAATCTTTTCAAGAAATGTAAACTCCTTGAGGTCTACCTGAGGGCGCCGTCGAACTGTAAAAAGGGGACAGACGTAAAAAAAAAAAAAAAATAAATAAATAACTAACGGATAAATACCGGACGGATTAATTATCCCCCAAGTAGTGTCGACGGGCATGTGATCCGTCTCCCCAGAATGGCACATCCAACCGTCACCTTCTATAAAGAAGTAACGACTCTTCCAGTCCTTGTTGGAATTTGGGGTCTCATAAATCACCTTCAAGACGGGACTCCTAGGAACAAAACTATACATCCCCCTTAACTTGTCTATCTCATATGGACGGTAGCAATGGAGGAATTCCTGAACTGTCAACCTTCGGGCACCATTTGACATGGCTCCGTACAGGACCTCCATGGCTATAAAAACCCTTCAGGCATTAGGGGATATCTGGCTGACGGATAAACCCAGGTACTTGAGAAGTTCACGGTGTAGGGAACTCAGAGGAACCTAAGGCCGGCCTTGAGCACTTGCTCGTACACTCCAACTCTGTCTACCCCTCTATAATAACACTTTTCCAACTTATAGGATAGATGGATGGGGATGTAATCTGGGGTTTGGTAGTGGGCTCTAAAAGTATTGAAATGAGGCTCCTTGATAGTAGAAATAAAAGCATGCATCGTCCACTTCGGTAGCATGATGAACTCCCTAAGTCCATTAGCACCTACGATGGACATGACCTTTTGATCCCCATCGTCATTAGAAACCTTCTCTAGCTCGATCATCTCCATGTCCTTATTTGTTGAGGACGGGGAAGATGCAGACGGACTCCTCTCTTCGCTCAGATCGTCTCGGTCTTTGTGACTTGACGGATAAACCTTTTCGTAGTCCGCCCCATCACGGACAACTGACTGGTTACTCGACGCACTAGACATTACCTACATGTAATGACAAAACCTAAGACTCTGACGGGGTCTAAAAAAGGGTGACGAGGACATAAAATCCAAGGCAAGGCAGTACCAAAAGTTGAAAGGAATGAAATACCGACGAAAAGAAGTGACTTACCACTTTGAAAAGTGGATGGATGAAGGCGTGTACAACAGTTGCAATAATTGAACAGTCTCTTCTCTGACAGATATGACGGTCTAGCTCTGACAAGGTGTTTCTTTGTAAAGTAAAAAAATGAGAGGGGTATGAGGCGATATTTATAAGAGGGAGTGCACGGAAGCCAAAGCGACGTTTCGATCTGAGACATAATCCAATAGAAGGGCAACACATGTCAATAGGTAATAAATTTACTTCTGACAACCTGTCTGGATTTAAGTACAATTCAGGAAGTTTGAACCCGTCATCCCAATTTGTGAACCGTCGTCATACTGTTCAAATCATCACCACACGTGTCCGTTTGCTCATAGATGACGGGCCCATGGGGTGAGGGGGTAGCTGAAAAGGAGGAAATAAGTTGACGGATCTAAGTAAAAGTTAATAGACGAGCCCATCATGTGCGAGGCCTGGTGAGGACGGACTCATCGTAAACTGCCACAACCTAAACGAATTTAGTGGCCACGTGTCAAACAGAATCCCTATATGAGAATATCCGCGGAACACACCACAGAATCCTTGGGCAAATAGAGTCCTAGCACAATTGGGGTTCTAGATGCCGCGCGCATTAATGGAGATCTTCTCGATAAAGAAAAGACTTGTTCATCACGTTTAGGATTTCTGAAGGAGACTCCTACAAGGAAAAGAGAATCAAGTTTCGACTACTATAAAAACCTCAATACCCTCTCAAATCAAGGTACGCACAATCAACCATCTCTAGCACTCTCGAGTTGAAAAAGATTCTAACTTGACCTTTAGAGGGTATTTGGCCGGTACCATACCGGTGCCCTCTGTAGGTTTTCTCTTTCTTACTGTGCAGATGATTTTCTGAGTGTGTGAGCAATGTGTAATTCATTGGTGATTTTTCAGACTTCATTATGTTTAATAAAAATTTCAAAGTTATGCAATAGTCATATTAGTTATACATCTATAGCTAGACCAAAAACCTTGTAATGAATGGATCTTCTACTAAATAGACTAGGATATTTTTTTTGCTCTGAAAGTCGGCATGTCGATCGTTTGGGTATTGCAAGGAACTTCAACCACACGTGGCAAACAATTGCCGGTTGTCATGTGACAACCATAAACAAAAAGGACCAGGCATGGAATTGTAAGACTACACGTGTGCAAACGTAACCCACCTGTGTCTCTCTGGTTGAAAGGTTTTCTCAATGTTGGCTTACCAACTGGCCATCTGTCTTTTAATGGAGATTCTAATACACACAGAAAGCTAATGTTGACAATTTAATTTTTGAGGGACAATCTTCACATGTTGGGATAGTTTGTGTTTTGTGGGCACAGAATGGGAGAGAGAGCGATCAACCTTATTCTCATGGTGTTACACTTTAGTTGGTTATGTCCTTCTCAGTTTTGTCTCTACACAACCACATTATGCCCTACATGCTAATGCGTTACCTGTGTTGTCACCCACTTTTAATTTCTGGGCATCAATGGCTTCTCTATAGTGCCATATAAATGGAGCCCAATTCTAATCAATTTATCTTCTTCTTCCTCATTCACATGTACATTCTAATGGGGCTAACTATTAAGCTATGCGTCGCCCACCTTTTTGGGCATCAACAGCTTTGGTCTAGTACTGTCATTTGGAGCCCAGCTCTGCTTATTGTCGTTTGCTTCCTATCGCCCACCTTTTTGGGCATCAACAGCTTTGGTCTAGTACTGTCATTTGGAGCCCAGCTCTGCTTATTGTCGTTTGCTTCCTATTGTTGTTGTTTTCTTATTATCGTATATGTGATGCTTAATTTTGTTTTTAAAGGTGTTTTTGTGATGCTTCATCTAGACAAATAATAAGACAAGTTTTTAAAGCAATCGAGCAAGCAAGTTATATGGATATTGATGCTGATTCCCAATGCTCTAGCTAGGCTTGGGAGCAAGCACCACACAACCAGATGGAACTTTTAGTAACGAAGTCTTTTGGTAATTTGTCAATATGTTCTTTTCAAATGGTACATTATTCCCTTATGGACCGGATAAGAGATGAGAACATAAGTTCATCTATGGACTTGTGCACAATTTGTTGATAATTGATTTGTTCATTTTTAAATATTTCATAAAATGTAACCTTTTATTGATTGCCAAAATAAAGACGTCGGGTTCAAAAGAAATTGGAAAGAAGGAAATTTTACTTTAATTAAGTGTAACAAAAAATTTCCAAAAAAAACTCTTAAATTAACAATGTGACAGAGATTAGACAATAATTAATGTGTGTGTGTGTGTTTTTCTTAACAACAACAATTTCTGTTCATGTTTAAAGAGTTTTGGAGTTTTATGTGATATTTATACACTAGTGTGAGCAATTTTTTCCCAACCGTTCAGCGTTCTTTTTGGACCAATAAGAACTTAAACAAATTTTGAGACATAAAAGAGTCATTTTGATGAGAATAATTGTCACTTTGAAGTTGCATGTGGTTTGCATGCATGTAATGAAAACCCTCCAACACAATGGAAGCATAAACTCCTTTCTTTGACTTCCTACCCGTCTATAAATTCTCTTTGTGCTACTTAGATATGACCCCCTTTATTTTCTTTTTTATCTTTCTTGATGAGCAATGCCAATCAATTAGCTCTAGATCTAGGTTAAACAACTATAACTATATTCTGCTTCGTCATTGCTTATTTTTTTGCCCAAATCAATCATGTACATGTAGGCCACAACTTCTAATTGGCGCATTTGGTTTAAACAATATACTGCTTATGGTGATGGTTAGCTCCATTTGTAAAGTTCATTTCCTTTAATAGCACTCTGAATTTATATGAATATTCTAAAGCTTTTGAATGTTCGCCAAGAAAGAAAAAAGATGTAACACGTAGGTCTAGAAATTTAAAATTTGCTGAACAATTTCCTCACTGGCCAATCACTCAGTATCTTAATCATTGAGCCCCACTAGAGGGTAATTCAAGCCTCATTTTCCTGCAACCTTTGTGAGAAACAAGGAGCCATGAATGGCCGTTGGTATAGACACTGGCTAAAGAGTAATAGAGCTACTTTTCCAATGTGGGTTTCTTGCATGGGGCATTGGGGAATAACAGAATAAGTAAATCAAGGTTCATTTCATCTACTATTTTGATACTTTTTTTTTGGCAAATCCTTCTTGGCACATAGTAAAAGCCCATTATCTTGGTGAGGTAAAATAATAAAACCAGCATAGGGAAGAGTTAAAAATATTAATTATGTTATAAACATGACCTAAACAATTGCTTTCATAGCAATCAAGTTTTTGCAACATATCGAGGGCTCAAGAGTGGAGCAACACTTATTGCAAGCACCTGTCCGTACTCTATGTGGTCCAATAAGGTTCAACAAGGGCATCCCTCTTGGGTGACCTAATTACTACTCATTGTGCAATTTCAGCCACAAGCACAGAGTCGTCAATGATGACACCAGATAAACTCACTCAAAAGGCTAACCTTAAATGAAAGGAAAGGGATGCTTTTTCCATCAAGTAGATTAGTACCATAGACTACACTCAGAATTTTTACAATCCAAATCCGATTAGTATGCCTTCCTTTCTTTCCTTCCCATTATGTAAAAATTGACCAACACTTGTGGCGTTGATCACTAGCATGGTTTGGACCCCATGATTATCTTCTTTTTTCCTTTCTTTTTTGCTTGTTGGGTATATGCTTTCGGCATATTAGTTTATGGGATAGTCGGTTTCTGTTAAAATCAATTGACCCACTGTTAAGTAATTGAGAATGATACCTAATTTATCTCTAATATATGAACTTTTGAATTACTTGATGATATGCTATTTTTGGATAAGTTCTTAGGGTTTGAAATTTTGAACATGAAGTTGTAGTTTTGGTGTACTTAAATTTCATATAGATTGCCAAACGGCTGGAAGGGGTCGAGTTCCGGCAAACTAAATTTGGTTTAGGATGAAAACCATTTGACTTACACTTAACTCATTTAGTGGAGAATAATATGGTACATACTTTTATTTTTTATTTTTTATTTTTATTAAAGCTTGAGTCCAATATTCAGTTGCGTTGGACCCATTAAGATGACAATGTGTGTCCATGTTTGGCTACATGTTATCATTCCAACGAGTCTAATGCATTGGACCCAAGCCAAATCTTTTTATTTTTAATGCATATGATTCATACAAAACAAATTTATGTGCCTCATATATATTTTTCCCCCTAATAACTAACCCATTACACAAACAAAGTTCTAGGTTTAAGTTGTTCATTTTCTTTGGGTAAAATGATTCCTTTGCCTTCCTTGCTAATTTAGAAGAGGTGTACACAGTTCAGTGTGGCCCATTTGGGGGGAGGTTTTTTCACCACACTAATTAGGTTGATTTCCCCTTACGCTCAATCGCATCACACCCCTACAAGGGAGGGGACTGGCCTCTATGCGGTGCATTGCAAACAACCTAAATATTCTTAAAAAAGAAGAAAGAAAACAAATAAATTTACAATCTCTCTAATACCCACCAAAAATATTTCAAACAAATTCATCTTTCTCTTACCCACCAAAACTATCCCATGAATTTGAATTAGGTTCCTACAACTCGATTAACCGAGGTTGCAATTGAGAAGATTGAAACTTCTCTTCCCACAAGTTGATCTCGAGTTTTCGCCTTGATCTTGAATTATAACTCTAAAATACAATTAGAATTATAATTTGACATGTGGCTGTCAACACTAATAAATATGGACGTAACAAACTTTAAAAAAAAAATAAAAAAATTGTATCACTCAACTTATTTTTTATTTCAAAATATATCAATAATTATAAACTAGGTCAAATGGATCCAACTTTACTTTTACAAGGCTCCCAAAGTGAAAGTTTTAATTCAAAGACCAAGTCATCACTAATATATATTCTTCCTAAAGGTGCAAGATCTTCTACGAACTTCAATACTCCCTTTTTTGGGGATTATCAACAATGCTGCCAATGAAAAATGTAATGATAATTAGAAAGCTTTCAGTCCAAAAGCGAAGGAGAATTGAATGACACGTCTATCTGATCTCATCATCAAGCTAGAGTTTATCTTAACCGATCACAGAACAGAGAAAGGGAATTGCTTTTTGTTAAGATTATACTTATCTCCATCCCAACTTTAATAAAGTTGATATGAATTGAAGCAGTGAATAAAGAAAGTCGGTCAAGATTTGCTCACTACATTTGTTAAAAGGTTGGAAATAAGGACTTGGGTATATTTAAGTTTTGGACTAATGCTTGTTCACTCATGGTGGTTGTCTGTTTCAGCTGCTTGAAATCCATTTTGTTCCAAATTGGTCTACTGAGAACCATGTTTCTTAAATTTTATAGGCTTTTACAAATAGGAAAAATTTCTGTAAAGTTGGCAAAGATAATGGAATGGCATAGAAGAATGATAAAAAGTAATATAGCAAGAACATGACTAGTTGATACTTGATAGTGGAAACAAACATATAGTTTTTTTATTTTTTATTTTTATGCATTCAAATAATTGATAGTGGAAAACAAACACATTGTTCTCTAAATTAATGTCGTGTAATACCAGTCATTGCTGCACAGATTGAACTTTCTACTAGCCAAACAAAAAAGCGTGAATTTCAAGCCCACCATATAGTAAAAAAAGCATGATGTATGTTTTTCTTGTGAAAGTAAGAACTTAAGAAAAAGACGGGGCATATGATGATTGGGATTAGTATTAATCAAGCACCTAAGCAGACCCAAATCACTTTTTTTTTACTTTTTTTTTTTTTTTACAGTCAATGCTAAAGCTGAAACCCATTTGTCGTGTCACATTCATGGTGCTTATCCATGCGGTGCACGCGAATCTTTGACAAAGGGTATTAGGGTGGGTAACTTGGGGAACCGAGTTATATATTTCATCTGACCAAAAAGAAAAAGCTATATTTATTTCATCATTTACCAACTACAACTGTGATTTTCAAGCTTTTAAGCTCTTAATTTTGACTAATTGTCCCTGCAAAGCTCCACTTTTAATTGTCTGCAAACTAACCAATATTGAAAATGGGGGACAGTACAAAGGTGGTATTTGCATGTCAAACCAAGCAGAAACTATAATTATAATTGTCATCATTTTTATACAGTAAAGGTTATAATGAGAGCACTTTCTATTAGGCCTTCCTTTGCACTCCTATTAATCTTTGCTCAACGTTCATGGTTAGCGAAAGTTATCATTGAGTATATTATGCTACTTTTCTTTTTCCTCATTTTTGAGTATCATATATACAGTTTGGAGAATAGCTAATAAGTTCTGCAACCCAGTAGAATAAATTGGCATCTGTACTGGGAAAAGCAAAAAACAAGAAAAGAAGATAAAATAAACTATCTAACAAGATATTCTTGGTGTATTTTAATAAAAATATATAATAACAATTATGGTCTTATTGTCGTTGCAGAAATTTATCATGAAATATATTATAGCCTCTTAAGATGAATAGTTATAAAATATTTATACCACTAACTCCACTATCTTGTTATTTATTCTTCATTATTTTGTGATTAAATTATCGTATAACTTACAAAATTTTAGCTTTACATAAAGAACACTGGTAATGATCCAAAAGGATAAATAAAATAACAAAGTTAAGCTACGAAATTAGTTCTAGTCTAAAATCACAACTTTACTCAATATTTTTTTATTAGATGTGAATTTTGACAAATCTATCATTGAATTATATAATCTTCCTATATTCTTCATGCTTGCAAAATTTTTAGAAAATTAAAAATTAATAACTGTGTCATTAATAAATTTTTTAAATTGTAAGTTTTTGTAGTTTAAAATTATGCATAAAATATAAGCTTATATATCATATAGTAAATAATATCCGATTGACACAAAATTTGATATGTGTATTAAGAGTATAAAGAATATGCAATTTAACAGTTAGATTTTCAAAATATGTAATAATGTGTATTTTATTGAGTAATGTTGTAAGTTGTAACCTTAGGTTACAACTAGTTTTTTAGTTAAACTTTGTCTTAAATAGAATGCATCTTGAGATGTACACATAACAAATAAAAAATACATAATAGAAATCTTTTATCCCACTTTTTGTGTTTTTATTGTATGCTCCATCAATCATAATTTTCCATATATATAAATTTTTTTTCTATTTTAAAATTTGATTATTTTATAAGAAAATGAAAAAAAAAATGACAATTAATTGTCACTTTATTTTTTTTTTTTGGGTTGTTGTAACGGAGCTTTCACTCTTTGGTATAGTGAAGACTCTTGGAGTTTTTAGCATATGTGGTTGCGTTATATTGAGGAGGTGCGCTAGTGAATCCGTGGTACCAGTTGGTGATATATAGAAGTAGAACATTCTTCCATGCATGATATTAACTCAAAACACTTTAAAAAGAGTGAGATATCTATACGCCAGCCAAGCCGCGTACTAGTGATATCCGGTGGCTGCTTCAAGGTCATTAAAAACTTTAAATTAAAAAAAAATAATAATAAAAATAGAACTTGAATATATTAACATAAAAAAATACACGTACAAATATATAAAGTTTTAAAATTTTCTTTACAAGTTTTCATATTTTAAAATCCTTGTATGATATAATAGCTTTATTATCAATGTTATTAGTTATATCTTTTTCAATATATACAATTAAGTAAATATTAAACTACTGATCTCCTTTTCAATTACCAACATATTGTCTAAATAAGTAACAATATAAACAAAATGCATTACCTTTGTGAAAGAATGTATCACATAAATTCAACAAATTTGGATAAAGACTAAAGCAAACACTAACAGACTAGCTATTTGTAAAGTGTAAATTTAAAAAATAAAATAAAAAATAGCGATTATAAAATATGCCATTTGAAAATACAATTTTAAAAATTTACAATTAAACATTTGATTTGGGCTTTTAGGCTAATTTGTTTGTTTAGGCAATTTTTGAAAGTGCTACATCCACAGCATTTTTGCAATATTTACACATCAAAGTCTAAGTGGTAAGTTTTTACTAGTTCTAATTTGAATATACCATTGATTTTTTTTTGGTCCACTATTAACAATCTACTACTTAGGATATATTGCGAAAGTATTCTGAAAATGTTGTGAACATAACATTTTTCACAATTTTTTGGTTCAACATTCAACGGGCCAAAATTTTAGAGAACTTGAAATTAATTTTTAATGGGCTCAAATTGTTAGTTAAGGTGTTCAAGTGTTTATTTATTTATTTATTATTTTTTAAGGGTAGTTATTAATTTAAAATTCAATTTTTAAGGTATATTAAAAAAAAAATTCAAATCACAGTGGTCATGTGACCACCCTGAACAACACTTAGCGTTGCCCCTAGTGCTATCTCTTAATAATAATAATAATAATAATAATATTATTATTATAAATTATTTGCGCATTGTATGCCTATTTTCATTACGAGAATTTAAAATAATATGTGAAAAATTATATAGTTTGCTATATTATTAAGAATCATCACATTTTTTTTTTCTCTAAATCACAAAACCAATAATTTTAAGATGTTTCATAAAAAGATTGGTAAACAAAAATACTTTCTTCCTATAGACGTCTTCTTCTTCCGGGAATTTGGATGACATGTACTTTCAGATTTAGAATACTGCTATGGTGAATGATACTTGTCTCTTTCTTACCTAATTTTTGCCTTAGGTTGTATGAGGAAGATTAGAGTGAATTAATAATCCCTTTTGTAATCTGTATGCTGTTTCTTTTTCAATGCAATCCATACTTACCTTGCCCAAAAAAAAAAAAAAAAAAAAAAAAAAACCACTACAGTGATAACTGATAATAAATTATTTCAAATTGTGAAATACCCCAAGTGGTACCTAGTGAAATGTCCCACTTGAAGGGACATACGTTACGTTATGTTACGTTACGTTTAGTGTTTTGTTTTACTTATTTTTAATGTTAATGAGATTTAAACTTCGGATCTCTTAAAAGATGCTAGTTAATCACACTACAGTCTAAATTACAAGATTTTTGGCAAGACTAAGAAATACTTTTGCGTTTCTTACAATTTTTTTTAAAAAAATATATATTTGTTACAATGTTATTGATCTCATAATAAATTTTTTATTAAAACAAAATTTCTATATATCCCATGATATAGTGCTTAAATTATTTAAGTAAAAAGTACACAAAACCTCTCTTGTAGTAATTTTTTTTTTTTTTTTTTGGGTGTAAAATAAGAAATTCCCTTAAAATTTTGAGTGTAACCATTTAATTTCTGTATGATATTGTTTTATACGTAAACCGCTAAACATTCGTCAACATAAACAGTAAGTAGGAGTCTTCACAAAATTGCTTAGATCGCATGACCACATCTAAACCTACCAAAAGTGCCCACAAAATGAAGTAATTGGTGCAATTTGCTTGTTCAGTATTAAGAAAATCGGACAAAATCACCCCCCCCACCCACCCACAGAGCAATTTTAATATATAATATATATTTAACCATTCTAAAATGCATAGTCCATATAATATAAATAAGACACACACATATGTATGTATGTGTTTCTTATTTATATTAAATATATATTATATGGACTATGCATTTTAGAATGGTTAAATATATTATATATTAAAATTACTCTGCACCACGTCATTTCAAGGTTTTCAAAAATGGTTTTGGCTTACCTCTATTACTTTTTTAACTGGAATCTCCTTTTATTTTAATGAGAAACTGCTACATTATCTATTAACTAAATAAAATGTAGAAATTAAAACTTACTACCACTTGCCGTTGTGTATTTAAAACAAAATTAGATTTTAGTTAAAAAAGTATTGAAGGTAAGTTAAACCTTTTAAAAAAAAAAAATGTCCTACACCTCACCTGTTATAATATATATAAGTTTTATTTTATATTTAATATAGAGTTTATAAATATTTAACCTATATTAATTATATATTACATAGATATTGAACATATATTTAATATATTTACCATATATTAAATATTTAGTATATATTTGTAATATATATTTAATATATATGAAAACCTACCAAACCGCATCACACCACATAGTGAACTGATCTATTAAAGTGTAGTACAATGAGGGTTTTGGAAAAATCTCACCCTAGTACAGTGCTAAATATAGCCCAAAACTACAACATGAACACCCCTAAGTTAAGTCTCTCATGTGATACATGTGTTCACATTTAGAGTTATGTTTTCATATACAACAATACCACATGAGGGTTTTGTTAGTAGCTTACACATAAATGATAAAACAATGCTACAAGGGGGTTAAGTGTAACACTTAAAACCTCAAGAGGATTCCATATTCTATGAGGAAAACAAATAGTGGTTTGTGTTTTTTCCCCCTATGATTTAAAACAATTTATTAATTTTTTTAAAAAATAAAATTTTAAGTATATGAAAATTGTGGAATTAATAATTAAGAAATTTATGAGGCACATTTTGTTTTTGTTTTTGCTTTTGTTTTTTTTTTTTTTTTGCTTTAACAGTAAATTACACCAATCTCCTTTGAGGTTTCAAAAAATGCCACCCCTCCAAGTTATGGCCGACATGAGTATGCTCCCTCACGTTGTTATTTCCCTAACATAGTATTTTATTTGAGGAAAAAAAAAAGATTCCTACTTATTTATAACTGTTGTGGTAAGAAATTTTTTTTATAAATAAAATAGAACAATATATGAAAATTTTCAGGTGGGTCAGCCTAATCTTAACTTGTATCCTATTTCCCTAATTTAGAACATGATTTTGAAAACAGCTAAGAGGTGTTTTTAGGATACAGAAAATGTTTTTAATGACATTGTTGTAAATAAATTAAAAACAGTGGAACCCACATATTTGTCCAAACTCTTTTATCTTTTAAATTAAGGGGTTTATCTTTATCACAAAAAGAATTCCTACACTTCAAATTTGAAACTTATTATTAAAAAAAAAATCGATGACCTCTATTCCCTTATCATTACCCACAAAAAAAAAAAAAAAGTAATTTACTGATTTTACACGTTACTTTTTGTAATTTTTTTTTATAAAAAAATCTTAAAAATAGAAATGGTCTCCCAAATAATTATTTTTTGTTTTTAGTATTTTGAAAATTGTTCTTAAAAGTGGGAGTCAAACACGTAAAATATAAAAATTATTATCTGAAAACTAGTTTCAAGTTCAACTTTTAAAAAATTGTTTTTATATTGTTTTAAAAAAAAAAAAAATCCTCTTACCAATCACGCCTTAAGCGAATTAAGAAATTATTTTTGGGAGTCACAAAATAAAGTTTGATAAATTTAAAGTAGGTACTATTTTATGCCGAAATACTCAAATTGGCAGTTTTTTTTTTTTTTTTTTTTCGTTTTTGTTTTTTTGTTTTTGCCAAGAAGAAAATTAGAATGAGTAGTTAATCCCAGTATACCAATAGATCTACATGCCATGAAATCGGGATCTTGAATCACCCAAGTTTTTTTTTTTTTTTTTTTTTTGAGAATCAAGACTGTGAATTTTATTAAGAAGAAGGCAAATCTGCCTGATACATTTCAAAACAAAGGGATGGAACATCCTCCATCCAAACAGAAAAACCCGTGACATGACGTGCATGCCTAGCAAGGTTGTGAGCTACGCTATTTCCCTCTCTACCAACATGCTGGAATTTTACATGATTAAGTTGCAATGCCAAGTCTTGTGCCTCTCTTATCAGCAAGCCAAATGGAGTCAAATATTGCACCTGATCCGTGAGGCTTGTGATGACTGAGGTGGAATCGCCTTCAAAAATAACTCTATCAAAGCCAAGTTCTGCAGCAAGTTCTAAAGCTCGTGTTGCTGCCAAGGCTTCCATCTCTGCCACGGAGCTAACAAGCTGTATATTCTGGGCTAAGGAGACCATAGCTAAACCTTGGCTATCACGAAATATCACCCCAAGTCCAGCTCGATCAACATCTTGGAAGACAGCCGCATCGAAGTTTGCTTTGAACCATCCAACAGGTGGTGGAGTCCACCTTGCACGTGGTCTGACCATAGGAGCTGCCACAAACTTCTTTGGTTGTGCAGACCGGTACTCCATCAACGCCTCAAATGCTCGCTGCACTATAAGATTAAGAGGAAAACCAGGCGGAGCTGTCCTGACATTATTTCTCCGATACCAAATCGTCCAAATCTGCATTGCGAACATTTCAGCATTACAGCCCGTTTCAAAAACATGGAGGAGCAGATTGGGAAAATCCTGGAATGCTTTGTGGTCTCTGAAGTTCCACTGGGGGTCTTCGTTCCACACCTGTGCAAGGGCTGGACAGGACCATAAAGCATGGAGAGAATCTTCATCATGTTGTGCACAAAGGGAACAACTAGAATCCTCCACCACACATCGACGTTTCAGGTTCTTCAGAGTTGGGATAGCATCTTTGCAAGCTCTCCAAAGGAAGTTCCTGACTTTACAAGGTACTGAGAGGCTCCAAATTTTCTTCCAAAGAGGTTTCATCAGCTCGGCAAGGGTAGAAGTCTGTGAGGTGGCCATTTTAGCTTCAGTTTTTAGGAAGTAGTAACCTGACTTGGTAGTATAATGGCCGGTCTGAACATATGGCCAAAATAGAGAATCCTCTGATGTGGATCGACCCAAAGGGATTTGTGTGATCAGGTTAGCTCCTCCTGAGTAAAAAGATTAGGCAGCAATTGTACATCCCATTGTCTGGTTGTGGGTTAATAAGATNACCAAAAGCCACGAATGAGCTTTTCTATTTCATGACAAAGGCCAATTGGTAGCTTGAAACAACACATGGTATATGTTGGAATAGCTTGGACAACTGCCTTTATCAAAACTTCTCGCCCCGCTTGTGATAGTAGGCTTTCTTCCCATCCTTGAAGCTTCCTCCAAACCCTCTCCTTAATGTAATCAAAGCTAGCTTTTTTATGCTTGCCCACAAGTGACGGTAACCCCAAATACTTGTCATACTGCAGAATTTCAGGAACCCCCAAAGCTTCTTTAATTTCAATCCTCATAGCAGGAGAGGTAGATTTGCTAAAGAAGATTGCTGTTTTGCCTCTATTTATTTGCTGCCCCGACATGCTTTCATAAGAGGCAAGAAGATCAAGCACCTTTTGACATTCTTCTCTAGTGGACCTGCAAAACAATAAGCTATCATCTGCAAAAAGCAAATGGGTTAGTTTCGGGCTTCTTCTACTCAATGCAAATCCATGTATGGATCCCTCCCTTGCTGCCTTCAAGATTAAAGAGTTTAGGCCTTCTGTACACAACAAGAATAGAAAGGGAGATAAGGGATCGCCTTGGCGAATCCCCCTTGCAGGTTTTATCAAACCCTTTGGTTCACCATTCACCAACACCGAATATGAAACTGTTTTTACACAAACCATCATAAGTGCAATCCATCTTTCATTAAACCCCAAATTTCTCATCACCTCCTCCAAGAAACCCCATTCCACTCTATCATACGCCTTACTCATATCTAGTTTTACTGCCATATAACCAGACTTCTTTGAATTGTGATTATTCATGCTATGCAAAGTTTCGAAAGCCACAAGAATATTATCCGAAATCAATCTACTTTTTGTGAATGCACTTTGGTGTTCGGTTATGATTGAGGGTAGGATTTTTTTTAACCTATTTGCAAGGACCTTTGAAAAAATTTTGTAAAGGACATTGCAAAGGCTAATGGGGCGGTAATCAGTGACAGCAATGGGATTTTTTATTTTTGGAATTAAGGTTATGAAAGTATGGTTTAGGGGATGGGGTAGTGTGGCAGAATTTAAGTATGATAGTATGGTTTTGGTGACATCATTACCTACAAGATTCCAATAGTTTTGGTAGAAGAGAGGAGGCATACCATCAGGGCCAGGAGCTTTTAACGGAGCCATCTGTTTTAGTGCAGCTTCGACCTCCCATTCCATGAAATCTTGTGCCAATTGAGCATTCATATCATCGGTAATCACCTTCTCCATTGAAATCAGCCCCAAACTCGGATTGGAAGACTCAAAGAGTTGTTGGTAGAATGTTGTAAATGCCTCAGCAATACCCTCAGGTTGGTTGACCCAATTACCCGAATGATCTTGGACCCCTAAAATCCGATTTCTTCGATGCCTTTGAGTAGCCCTACTATGAAAATACCGTGAATTTTTATCACCATCAACCAACCAAAAGGCCTTAGCTCGCTGCCTCCACATCTGATTTTCCTTCACCAACAAATCATTAATCTCCATTTTCAAACTCCTCACTCGGACATTACTCCCATTTTGTATTGCTCTTTGTTCGGCTTTCACCAACCACTTCCTTTTTTCGGCCAATTCTCTCCTAACATGGCCAAAGTTTTTCCGACTCCATTGTGATAGCTCACTCCCACATTTTTCAATCTTTTTTATCACTTGTCTTTCGGCTTCACAAGGAAATGAATCTTTCCATACTGCTTCAATCACCCTTCCACACCCCTTATCTGACATCCACATTTCTTCGAAGCGGAATGGCCG
Source organism: Quercus suber (assembly GCF_002906115.3). NCBI lineage: Eukaryota > Viridiplantae > Streptophyta > Magnoliopsida > Fagales > Fagaceae > Quercus > Quercus suber. The sequence continues at coordinate 553,047 of NW_027069738.1, forward strand.
TGAACTTGGAGGGGGTTCTATACCACTTGGAACAATCCATAGAGGGGAATGATCCGAAGTAGTACAAGTGAGATGAACAACCTTGGTGCCAGCAAAGTGGTTGAGCCAATCTGTTGTACATAAAGCTCTATCTAATCTTTCCCATATTGATTGACCCGAGGTATAATGTTTACTCCAAGTGAACCTTGAACCTGAATACCCTAAGTCCACAAATCCACATGCATCAATTGCTTCACGGAACAATTGCATTTGATTGTGACTTCTTCTACTTCCCCCCAATTTTTCTTCCCCTCTTGCCAACTCGTTGAAATCCCCCGCACACAACCATGGGCTTTGAAATTTCCTTTTTAAAGTTCGTAGCAAATCCCAAGACTCAAACCTCTTTTGAGTATCCGGTTCACCATAAAATCCTGTGAAGCGCCACTCGGCGTCTTTGTTCTTATTTATGATTGCATCGATATGATTCTTATCCGACCCCTCCACTGAAATATCAATTGATGATCTCCAAAAAAGCACTAACCCTCCTCCCCTACTTGTTCTTGGTGATACGAACATATTTTCAAATTGAATTTTCCTTTTCACATCTTTTAGCCTTGTTTCATCTGCCCATGTTTCGGCTATGAACACGACAGAGGGATCTTTTGCCCGCACCATCTCAGCAAGCTCATTGACTGTACATGGGTTCCCAAGCCCACGACAGTTCCACACTAAGCAACTCATTGTGTTTGGCGGGGCTGAACATCAGCCTCCACCATTGAAAAAAGTTTGTTACTCTCATCTTCTGAAACCCGCCTATGCTTGCTTGGTAACTCCGGATGAGCATCCCCACTCCTCTTCCTACAAAGTGTCCTCCCCTCTTCTAAATTACCCCCTGACTTTGGTTGATCCCTGCCATAGGGTATTCTTCTGTTTCTTGGTTTGTTGCTGGTTGCTGTTTCGGCCTTGGAAGAAGGAATTTTTTTTCGTGTTGCCCTGGTTCCAGCAATCCGTGCTCCTTGATTCTCCTCTGACGTGGCATGCTGATTAAGGGAAGGAAAATCCCCCTTAATTGCTACCTCATTAATCTGCCTTGACTCAATTAAGGTGTCATAAACAATTCCCGTTACCACCTCATTACTCTCTTGAATTGGGATTTCAATTAGCTCTGCCGTTAGACTCTGATTTGGGCTGGATTTCTTTGCACCATTAACTTCCTCCATTAATTTAGGCTCATTAATAGGAGTTTTAATAGGATCAGATATTGTTGGGATTGAGTCCGTTTCTGTCTGTACCTCTATTTCAGCCCCGTGTAACGCTTCTTCCACATTAAATTCCTCCCGCTGCATGCAATCAATGCTCTCATCACTGCTTATACCCGTTGCCATGGATGAGTGGGGCGCTTCCACCGGACCTCCATTCCCCGCCTGCCCCTCCGTTACACTTGGTTGTGGATTGTTGCCCTGAACCGAGGCATGCACTCTAGGTTTCTGCCTCTCATAATACCCAGGAACGTAGATAACATCCTTGCCTGATGATGTATACGGTGCTGCCTTTAAAGTTGAGTCAAATTGTTGCTGCTCCGGTGTAAGTGTACCCTTACTGTCAATCCAGAGTTCACAATTCTTATCACTGTGATTCAGACGTCCACACCAAAAACAAACATTAGGCAGTCGCTCATACTTGAATTTCACCCAAACTTTTTCTCCATTCTCCATTGTAATCAACCTTCCTCGACAGAGAGGGAGAGAAATATCTATAAGGACTCGAACTCGTATAAAAAGTCCCCCATCATCATTAACTGCCCCAGTTGATTTTTGTACCTCTCCGACTACGTCACAGATTTCTTCAGCCACTCGCCTATTCATATAACGAACTGGAATATCATGAACTTGAACCCAGAATAGAGTAGTTTTGAAGATCAGTTCACGCACTGGTACATCGGAATTGTATCTCTGTAGCATGACTAAATGCTTGTCAAAACTCCACGGTTGGTTTTGCAAAATCCTATCCACATCGCCAAGATTGTCAAAAACAAATAAAACTCGCTGATCCTTATGATTACGGATTTTAAATCCATTAGTGGACCTCCATAGCTGCTTGAAAGTCCTCGCCATTGCTTCCATATTCAAAAATCGGGGAGTTAAAAATTGTGCTGCTAGCAGAAACTCTCCTGATCGTTGGTCTCGTTGAAGAACAAAACCTGTTATCTCTCTCTCTGACAAAGAAAAATTGTTCCATTTGGCTGCCAGATCCTCCATGATAGAATATGGAGAAGAAGACAACCTAACTTGTGTTTCCCTTAACCCCACAAAAATACCCAACTAGCTCTAAAGACAAACTTGTTGCCTTAGAGGACAAAAACTCTCCTTCTTAGGAAGGGACAGAACACTACTACTGCTGTAGGAAAAGAGAGAAAACTCACTCACCTACCAACAGAGAGACTTCACACTATGCTAATTAAGCTTAATTTTCAATTGTTGATTTTAGATATTATATTAAATACAAATATTATAAAGATTTAAAACTTTAGGTGGATTTGATTAAATCTAAATTCTTAATCTTTTAAACATATCCAAAAAAAAAAATATTTGAATTTTAATTACTTAAATCCATATCTACATGCTCAAATCTTGTTATCCAAATGCACTTAAAAATGATTATGTTGGAGAGGTATTAAAGACTATGTTGTCGCGCCATAGGTAAACATTTTGTGCAATGTATATTTGTGTAGACACTTAAGCATAAGTATCTTGTCTTTATTTCAACTACAAAAAGAACATTGATAACCTTGTCACATACTATTATTGACTCTTATATCACTCATTGGAGGATGAGTTTCGGCCCAATTATGTTCTTAATTCGTCAACCTTTTTACTTTTGTATTTTTTTATTTTAAATGTGAGATTTTCACTCATATCATATGTATATATCCAACATATTAGGATCTTCTCAAATTGCTTTGAAATAAAGAAGATATATTTATCGGTTCAAGTTTAAATGACGTAGCATTATATTTATCTTTAAATTTATTAATTGCCAAATCCTAATCATAAAACGGACTCTCTGTTTTAAAGAAAATGGATAGGTTCCTTTTCCCAATATGAAGGCCTTGGAATTTAGAACGTGAAGAAGTGATGGACCACATATACCATCGAAAGATGAGAAGTGTTTGAGTGATTATGTAACCTATCTTGTTCATTCGATTAAATGCAATGCCGTGGGTTTCAGTATAACTATTAGCTAGTGTACAAGGTGAGCTTCAGTTCTTGACTGGAATCGAAAAGATAATTTATCATATCTCTGTCATAGAATTAAATGCAAAGCAACTAGTCGGTCCAAGTTGAACTTGACATGAATCTAAATTGTTCCTTGAGCTTAACACATCTCTGTCATACAATTAAATTTCTCTTTTGGCTGAATAAGTAACGCTGGTTAAAATATATATATATATATATACACACACACAATTAGGGTTGCCGAGAACAGTTTATTTAGTCGAAATTGAAATTTTTTTATTGAAAGTACTGTAAATAAAAGTAAAACTAGCTAAAATAGTACAGTAAAATCCATGAAAATTACTAAAAAGTGCAGTGAGATTCATAAATAGTAGTAAAAATAAGCTGAACAGTAGCAAAAATAAATTAAATAGTAAAATAAGCTGACTTTAAACTCTAATCCCAAACACAACCTAAATGTTTAATCCTTCAAGGTGTAGATCATTTCCAAGATGCTTCATGCTTGAAACCTATTTGAGTAAACTTGTTTAAGCAATGTTTAAATTTCTAAATTCTATGGCTTGTTTGGTAATGTTGTTCTAGTAACGTTGTTTAAGTGTTGTGGAAATATGTGTAAGAGAAAAAGTGTTATGGAAATGCGTGTAGTGTTATTTAAACAACGAAAACTGTTATTCAAGTAATGTTGCCAAACAAACCCAATTTTTTTGGGTACACATTTTTTTTTAAGCACTCTAAGTGTCCGTTTGGAAACAACTTATTTAGCTGAAACTGAAAACTTTTTACTGGAAGTACCGTAGATAAAAGTAAAAGTTAGTTGAATAATACAGTAGAACTTATGAATAGTATCAAAAAATGCATTAGGACCTATGAATAATTGCAAAAATAAGCTAAAAGTGTAAATAAATTGAAAAATTCAGCACATCTCAACCCACACTAACTTCTTTTAAATTGGGTACACCTTGTTTAAGCTTAGCACATCTTGTAATGATACTTTAAAAATGTTAAATTTTATTTTTATTTAACAAACAAAGGAAAACCAACCAACATTTCATATTGGGGTACTCTGAAATCAAAAAGTAATCTGGCCCCCAAAAAAAGAAAAAAAAAAAAAGATAGATAGGTAGAAGAAAAGAAATCAAAAATCCTATAATGATAACCAGATGATCCGTACAATCTTAAGTACCCCACATTCTCTGACAAGGTATGCTGTGTTGGGGTGTGTTCCTTTTGGATTTAACTTTTATTATAGTTTTAGGTGCTCTTGATCTGATTTGACCACATGATCTTATTTTTTACTAAGTTGCAAGCCACGCTCAATTATCTTAAAATTTGTATACCATAATCCTCAATGTCCATCTTTGTGCAAGAGAGAGATACAGAGATTTGAACTAATAAAAAAACTGGCAAATAGCCTTTGCTTCCATTAAAGATCAACTTCTCTCACAGGGTGTAACACTCACCTCCATGAGGAAAATTCCAAACTTTATACAATTCTAACCCACAAAATTTCCATGGGCTTCAAGTTAGTCATAAACATTTAAAAAAAAAAAAAAAAATCCCTAACAAAAAAGACAAGGACAAAAGAAAGGACAAGAGAGTTCAGGAGTGACAATGAGGAAAGACGTTAAAAAAAGAGAAGCACAAACTTATGCTTCATCTTAGCCATCTTCTTCAAGAAAACCCATCAAGCTCTTAGCTTTGTTTCATCTAAGCATGGAAGTTAGAGAGCGAAAAACCACTTCTTCACAAGGAATAGTAATACCCATATCATGATCAAAGCCAAATTCTTCTTCAGCTTGGCGTAGGAGGCATTGGAACTCAGGGTGAGTCAAGAATGAAATGGGAACAATGTACCTACTTCTCTTTTCACCAACATAGACAGCAAAGTGGCCCTTTGGAACATCTAGAGGAAGACCATCCTCATCATAGTCATTTTTCTTGCCTAAGCTTGAACATCTTTTGAGGATTTGTTTAAGGACTGCTGTTTGAGAAATTTTGTTTGATTTTCTTATGGCCATTTTGAGTTGAGAGAGACAGTGAGGGGCTTGGTGCAAGGAAGTGATGCAACTATGCAAAGTATTGAGAGAGAGAGAGAGAGAGAGAGAGAGAGAGAGATAAGAGAGTAGTGAAGTGTAGGAGGTGGTGGTGATGGAAAGGGTGAGGGTTGATGGGGTATTTATGATGAAGCTTTTGAGAGAGAGAGAGAGAGAGAGAGTGGTCATGACTCATGTGGAGTGTAGGAGCAAAGGACAGACCACGGGTGTTTTGGGGTTTGTGTTTATGTGTGAGGACATTGTGGGAGCCAAGACCATTGGGTTTTACTCTTCTATGTTGGTCCTCCTATTGACAATATGGACCCCCTCTTCTCTCTGGCCATAATTCTCAAGGTTCTTTTCTACTTTCAACACACATTAATGTTTTGAATTGACCAATATCTTCATTATTATGTTTGCAGCTCTACTTTGACGGAGTACTGTTTGGGTGATTTTGGTACAAGCCTGAATTTTACAGGTCACCTCTCTTAATGCCTAACTAACCTGGTTTAGACTTGAATTCCAACATCACTCTCACACTCACACTCACACTCACACTCACACTCACCTTTATGTGGAGGTATTATTGCATGTTGTCTAAAGTTGTTCTTCTTTAGGTGTTTAAGAAAATTTTTGTAGCGGACAATTATTAATATGTTTGGTACATTAAATGAAGATTATATTAGAAATTGTAATTTTTATTATTAAGAATAAAAAATATTGTAATCCTATCTCCTCTGCTTTTTGTACTTTTGGTACTTGTGTACTTATTTCTATAAAAAGATATTGTAATTTGTAATGAAATAATTATTTATATATATATATATAAGTTTGATTACATTTGGAATGTTGGTAAAACATGATGCTTAAGGAAAACTTGTGTTTTTAGATAATTCTAGAAGTTATTAAATGTAATAAGAAATATTCATTTTAATTGCATCAAAGATAATGTATCTAAATTTTTATGTTCTCTTTTACCTAACCTAGACCTTATCAAAACTCTACATTTATGTCAATGTGTTAATACTTGCCATGAGTAAATTGGGTGAATGCATTTATTACTATGTATTAAATATTTATAGACAGTACATTAATTATTTTTATAAAGGGAATTTATCTGTTTATTTTTATAAACTTTATATATAAAAAAAAAAAAAAATCACTTTGTTTGGAATATTTTTATAAAATTGAACATGTTTGATTTTTGGTTGACCTTGTAAACTGTGCCACTTAATTAAGCTTTTTAAACCTCACTATTTTACACTTTATTGTCCTAATATATTTTTTGAATTGAATTTAAATTTCATTCTATATTTAAAATCTTCAATAAAATCTTGACATATCATATTTATACAAACACAATCATAATAAATGCATAGTAATGGAATATTTAGTTTCATAGACCAATATAATAATAATAATAATAAATGACTATTAATAACTGCCATAATTATCAAATTTCATATTTAGACAAAAATAAAAATAAAAATAATACAAAGAAAAAATCATATCATCTTAGAATTTCTTGTGCATTGCATGAGTTACCACTAGTATATGTAAAAAAGTCCGGTTAATGGATGCTTTTAGAGTATTTCTTTATAGACTATTTTAGGAAAAAATTTATACAACTTTTATGACTAATATAAAAAATTGTCAAAAAATCAATTAATTTTTCTTTTCCCATAAAAAATTTCTAAATATATTTCTTAAACAAATGCCTTGATGACATTGTTAACCTTTCCTATGTAAAAACAAGAACCTCAGTCATAATAGTCTAAGAATTTCTACAAAGTGGCACATTTATTAAGGAAATATGATTCTTTTAATATAGCCTTCCACCTCGTCAAAACCCAACATTTATGTCAATGTATTAACCATGAGTAAATAGGATAAATGCATTTCTTAATTATCTAGAGATGGTGCACTAACTATTTCTGTAAAGGAATTTTATTATTATTATTATTATTATATAAATAATTCATTTGGGATCATGTAACAAGTTTCCTTAGATAAAATTTTAATACCACTTTCAGTTTTTTGTAACAAGTGAGTGAAATCAGTATTTTTTTTTCCTATAAAAAGTTTCTAAAAATATTTCTTAAACCAATACCCTTAGAGCATTTACATCAGTACATGTATAATAGAAAATGTGTAAAATTTACAGAATTTTAAATAAAATGGACCCATATTAGTCTATTTATAATTATATAAATTTACAAATTTGCTATAATAACTGTATAAATTTACATTGATAATGAAGAAAGGGAGTGAATGGTGGTTGTAGTATGCGAAAAAAGAGAAACAATTTAAAAAATAAAGAAAAATTGATATTTTAATGAAATATAGTATAAAATAGATAATCTAGTGTGAGATGTTTTGAGAAATAAGTATGTAAAATAGAAAAAGTAGGTTCATATGCTAAAATAGATAAGAATTTTTACATAGACTGATGTGAATGCTCTAAGGGTATCCGTTAACTTTTCCAATTTATTTGAAACATACACACACACACCCAATCATAGTGGTCTAAGGTTTTGCCAAGTGGTGCAATCCTTGATAAGTAGTTAAGTACAACTCTCTTCATTTAGCTTTCCACCTCATCAAAACTTTTCATTTATGTCAATGTATTAATTACTTGCCTTGACTTAATTGGATAAATGCATCCATTTATATGTATTAATTATCCATAGACGGTGCATAAACTATTTTTATAAAAAGAAATTTAAATGGTTATTTTCATAAAATTTATATACAAACAAAACAATTTATTTGACACAATTACTTTCAAAAAGGAAAAAAAAAATTGATTTGGAATATAACATTCTTCCAATCGTTTAATTGATTTATAACAATTGAAACTAAAATCATCAAAAGATAAAAGCAAATTTAATAACACATGCAATAAAAATATGAAAAACAGTTGTATGCTTAAATTAGTCGAAATAGTTAAATATTTGTAAGTTCACTAGGGTGATATGTTCATATTTTTAATTAGAGAAATGATATGTCTACAACAATTTTACATTATTTTTACAATAAATCTTAAATGACAGGTTGTTACTGGTTGTTATTATTGGGGCAAAAAAGTAATCTTAATATTAGTTTTAAATTTGAACCAATAACAACTAACCACCTGTGATTTATTGTAAAAATGTTGTAAAATTGTTGTAGACGTAACATCTCTTTTTTAATTATATTTATTTTTACCGTTTACATTTCCTAACTCATTTAATGAAATTTTCCCAAAAAAATTTTTTTTTTACTAACACACACACACATAACCAACACTGTAGTAGCCAAATTATTATTATTTTTTTAAATACTAAGTATTTTAATACACACACGGGGAGAGTGAAAAATATTTTAAAGAAATTGACAGTAGTGTAGTAGCCAAAATGTATGTTGTGTAGTCAAATAGAGTACTAACATTCCTATATAATAAAAAAGTACTAATACGATAAATTGCATTTAATTTCATGTACTAATTATTTATGTAAAATGTTATGATTAATTTTATAATATGTATGTAAGAAACAATTGATTTATAGTACGATATTCTTGGTCAAATTAAGTTGCTTTGGCAACAAATGAAACAAAGTCCATAAAAAATAATTATGCTCTTAAATTAATAAAATAATTATCAATTCACATAATTGATAGGTTCATATTCTTAATTATATTAATTCTAACAATTGCATTTTCTCTCTTCTAATTGCATGAAATATAATTGAAGTTAATTTCCCAAATATATACTATATAATAAGTATTATACATGTATCATAAGATAATTTCTTACAAATATTTCAAAACACACCACTTATCATGTGGATGTCGAATAATTTTCTCACAATAGTTGAAGTGATAAATTATCAATATTCAATAGTAGCCACTAAAGTGATGTAAGTGGTGAGTCAATATAAAATTCAATAATAATTTACTACCTTAGAAAATTATGAAAAACAATTATTATGCAGGTAGCATTACTCACAAAAAAAAAAAAACAAAAAATCATTCCAAATTTTTTTTTTGACCATTTCATTCTGCATTTACCTCTGCTATATAGCATCAATATTTATTGCACAACACTATTCCAGCTTTAATTACCTAACTTAGGTCTAATTTTTTAAGGACAAAACTTAAGTATAGTACCTTAGATGCTGTTCTTTAGGTTCTCCTCTTAAAATTTAGTTATGTGATTACTTAAGTAAAAAATACACTTCCATCCCATGACAAAAAATCCACATGACAGATTTTTAAGAGGAGAACTTAAAGAATAACACCTAATTACTGTACCTAAATTTTGCCCATTTTTTAAATCTCTCTCTCTCTCTCTCTCTCTCTCTCTCTCTCAAATAATATATCCATAACCTCAAAGGGTTTTTTTTTTTTTTTTAATCCAAAAAGAAAATTTATGTATAAACTAGTTAGTGAAGTTTTAGTCCTGCACAAATGCTAAACTAACTTAAAAAAAGAAAAAGAAAAAAGAAGAAGTCTAAACTTAAACAAAACCTGAATTTTGTAAAACTAGGCTATTTTACTCTAAACTGAAAGTAGAATCTTTCCTATATTTTAATTATTTTACTTAAATAAAAAACTTACAGCCTCCTCTCTCTCTCTCTCTCTCTCTCTCTCTCTACCTGAATTCACGGACAATAACGTGTGTACTCTTCAGTACAGTCTCGTTGATGGTTTGGCTTTTGCTGATTGTTGGGGTTGTGAATCTGTGGACTAAAAGTGACATAAATAATAGGTTCTACTAGTCCACAAATATTTTGCAGAAACCCATGTGCAATAAGTTACTGCTCTCGTTGCAGGTTTTGAGCTTTGACCTCAATGCCTTTTACTCTTTTTATCTTTAAATGGTCACCGACTCTGATAGAGATATAACAAATAAAGCAAAAGCCTGAAAGCCTTTCTTCATGACTCCTATATTTTAATATTCTCAAGTCCAAGGATAAGGATTTATTTAGTACATCTACTCAAACATATATCTTTAGTTTTGGGCAAGACTTTGTCCAGTAAAAATTTTTATTGGACACGTTGGATGGTGGACACGTGTAACTTTCACTGGACACAAGCCACACCCTTTAGTTTTTAAATGACATCATACGTATTTTTACACATTTTTTCATCTACACAATTTTCACATATTTTTTCAAACACATATTTTCAGTTTTTAAATCCACGTATCAAACACCTCGTTAAAGATTCTCTAACTTCCTAAACTTCTTTTTGCTTCTTTATTTACTTTTTTTTTTTCCCACTTTCTGCTGGGCTCAGTAATTTCAGTTCCAATATGCACTCGCGTGCCTATGTGTAAAATGACAATAAAAAAGGTTAGAAGAGTAAAAACAATCCCTTCTTGGATAAGTGAAGATAGCCCATTTAACCTACATAACACAAATATAAATGCTTGTGGAGTGTGAGGAGTAATGGCCAAAATTCAAGTTTTCAGGAAAAAAACTTCACACACACATACACTTAAATTGGGGCTAGAGTAAAATTTTTATTTTGTAAAAAAAAGGGTCTTTTACCTACTGCACCTTTTAGACTAGTTGGTACCTCTCTAATTACTTAGTGCTTGGGGTACTAAAAAGGAGAGCGTGAGTTCATGCTTGAGGGGCAACATATTTAGTGTGTAAGGATTTCTAACAATCTAAAAAAGAAGAAGAAGAAGGAGAAGAAGAAGGTCTTCACCTGATATTCAAATAGAATTGTGCTACTATACCATAGTATTTTTCCACTTGTAGTCAATCAGCCTATTCTAGTGGGAAATAATTCAAATCAGTTCTTGTTTCTCAACTTAAGGAAATGAGAGGTGGATTCCTATCAACAAAGCTGACAAGAAAAACAATTGTACACCAATATATATATATATATATATTGATGTACAACAAGTGGGAAGGAGAATTCAAAACACAAGTTCTCAAAATATGAAAGAAATGAAAAACAACTCTTTTTCTGTTTTGGATTTATTGTTTTCAGAAACAAAGAAAACACAGATTTTTGTAAAAGGACCAATGCATATTAAGTGCACAGTAATGCATAAATAAATCTATTTCTTAAGCTACTTTTTTTTCTCACCTCAAGCAACCCAATGATGTTTAGCTTCATGTGTCACTATTCTTTAATTATATTTTTGTCTCGTTGCAAGTTTTTCTCTTTAAACCCTTTTCTCATAATTCATTTTTGATTTGATTGGTCATTCCTATGATTTCGTGTGGTCTTGCTCATGAGAAAATGATCTTATAGAGTGGCTATGTGAAGTTACCCTTCCACATGTGGTGAGTCTCACATGTTGTGAAAGCATTGTCTCATGAAGCGACTTTATAAGATACCTCCTCTTTGTGAGCTGATCATTGTTAAGGGAAAAAGAATTGAAGCTTGCTAGAAGTGAAATTGGGGAATTCATGGAGAAAATTTGGGTGGTTTTGATGTCTATTTGCCAGCAACTTTTTCTTTTAGCCTTGGTTTATTTGATATACAACTTTTTAAATCATCATTTTTTCCTAAATACAAGCACATAGGCAAATTGTTAACTAAGTACTCATCCGAATGCACCTGTGTTGTGATTTGCTCTAATTTGAGGAATTTATTGGTGGATAGGTGATAAATTTGGGTTTAATGGGTGGTGGGTTTCTAGGGAAATAGTATATTTTTCAAGAATTATACGGTGGGTTGGTGTTAATTTGGGGTTTTTGGGAGGGATTGGTGATCAAAGTTGTAGTTTTTGTAGGAAAATCTTTGGTGGGTGTTTGGCTGGTTTCAATGATGAGTCAATATCAATTAAATCTCTGTTTGGTTCTTGAGAAAAAAGAAGGAAAATAAAATTTGTGATTTTTTTTTTTTAAATTTCAGCAACCAAACATTTTTTTGGTTTTTTCGTTCTCAACATTCCAAAGGCGATTTTGGTTAGAAAAAAAATTTCACAAAATTGTTCTTTGTTCTTCATCCCAAAAAACAGTTTTCAAATAAATAAATGAAAATGAAAACACATCCAAACTGAACATAGAGTGTGTCCCAATAAAAAGGGTTTCCCATGTGATCCTGTTGAAACCACAACCACTAATTAGGAGACTTGGAAACAGAAATAAGTCCACTCCAAATATGCACCACTGATATCTTCCTACCCTGGCTCCATTCAGCAAAGCTCTCCCCCCATCTTCTAAGGCTTAGAAAGTGATGAAAATTTATATTAAGTGCCTGATACAGCATTGTTCAGGATTTGTGTCTTCCCTTTTTGTTTTTCTCAACCCTATGAGTTCAGAACAGCACACATATTCCCACAAGAATGAAATCCCACAAATCTATCATAATTTTGTTCTTAATTGGTGGCCAAGACCAACTTCTAAAACACAGTATCTTAACCTTTAAGTCATTTATCCAAATCCACAACTAGGTCCCTTCTAAGTCTTCAAAAGTTCATCAACTGAAAAACAAAGATACTTATAGTATTATTTACTGTAGTTCTATTCAACTGGGTGGTAGAAATTAGAAAGTGACAATGGGTAAATCTTGTCAATGGTGAAACCGGAATTGAAGAACGTGAAAAGTATGGTAAATAATTATTGGTACGTCTTCGTCTTTGGAATCAGCTGAGCTCTCCCATGTTCTGAGACTGAGAATGGAAGATAAAAAACAGGAGAGAGACTAGAAAGGCCCACCATTCTCACTGATATGTGGTGCACTGCAGAGCTTATAGACTAGAGGGGATTTTCTTTAGGGTTGATGGAGACTGCTTTTATTGGCTTGGCACATGGAAGAACATGTTACTCTTGACCCAAAACCTCTAGTACAGACAACATAGTAAAGGTCCTAATGAGATCATTCCAAGTACTTGAAACGGTTAGCTTTACTTACCCAGCTATAACTTAAATTGTAACTGCCTGCTTGGAAGTTGGAATCTTTTATGAATCCCTAGGTTTTGTGAAATCTTTTTTCCTCAGTTTCACTGATTCCTACTGAAAATGTGGTGAGTTATGAGATCACGATATTAAAAAAATGAAAAGGCATGACGCCTTTATCTATCTCAACGTTTTTTTTTTTTAATGGTAATTGCATATGCATGGTAGATCTTGAACCCACGATCTCATCCTCTCCCTTATTCTTAATTCTTACAACAAAAGGATATAGCATTTGAGTTGGAACTTAGAACTCATTGGCAATGTTCTTACTAGAAACATTATCTATCTCTACATTTTCATATGGATATCTATGGTATCACAGAAAAAATATGATTAGTTCAGATGATATCAACTGGGTGTAGTACATAGTACATATTCATGTGGCTTGTAAAGAAATGCTTGGATGAAGAGTGATAATATGAATAATGGAACTTAATGATGATTTCAGAGTACATCATGTTCAATAGAGAGCTTTAGATACTCAAAATCTATAGAAATAAAATTAGTTGAGTATATCTGCAAAAGATGGTTCTACTTATATCCAAATATTCTTAAGCATGGCGAGAGCCACATGATCATACAAACATAGTGATGCCTTTAAAATGTAAACAAGCAAAATTAGTAATGCCTGTGGCTGTAAGGGAATCGACTACTAGAATGGAAAATAGCATGTGAGGTGATGTCTAACGTATATCACAAATAGCTAAAGGCAATTTGACAACGATTAATCATTGTACTACAACAAGTATTAAAAGCCTTATGCAATAATAGAGAAGAGAAAATTATTCACTTGACCTGCTTCAATTTAAGAGGATTTCTGAGATTTAAGGATAAGACTTGAACCTGGTATGTGCCAAACCAAGATAAGGTGAAAATGAATTGTAATTGTACTGGCGAGGACAGCATGTGCAGGGCCCATCCAATAGCTAGTCTGGATGGTCCCGTTGCAGTTAACTGCTTATAAGCATCAGAAGGACTAATACACGTACTTGAGGAGGGCCCTCAGCTTAATTGATATGTACTGCATAAAGGGAACTTTGATGCAGGATCACATGTTCTGTGAAAATCCAGGAAGCTTTGGAAAGAAAAGCAGGTTAAGGTGCAAATAAAGAGAAAACAATGAGGATACAATACAGAAAAATAGTGCAGTACTAGTAGAAATTATATCAAGGTCACAATTTAATCCATCACAAATTATAAAAAAGAGATGGTAGCAACATCATGAAGAATCTTATGCAGCAATTTCCGAGCCTCTCTGCTTGGCAGCCCCATCTTACAGACAATTCTTTGCAAATCATGCTTAAAAGGAAATTATATCATTTATGCACATGACAAATAAACCCAATATTGTTCTAATGGCATCATCCTAACCTCCTGCTGTATCACAACATCATGAATCATAGGTTAATACAAGCACAGGTTTCATTCAAAAAGGTTAACTAGCTACAATATTCTGAACCTCTCCTCTTGGCAACTCCATCTTACAGACAATTCTTAAAGCGCAAGATAATGCAAATCATGATTAAAGGGAAATTATATCATTTATGCATATGAAAAATAAACCCAATATTGTTCTAGATGCATCATTTTAACCTCCTGCTCTATCATAACATCATGAATCATATATTAATACAAGCACAGCATACATTCAAAAAGGTTAACTAATTACATCAGTCTTTTTGACTCTACAATAACAGCTAAATTGCTTGCAAGCCACCTTTAGCCCAACAAATTATGAGAGGACAACTTCTGGAACAACAAAATGTATCCTTGTTTCAGTGAAGCTATAGCCCAAGATAGAGGGTAGGTTGGTTCACTTGAAGAGAATCTTTTCTATAATTGGACTTGACTATTTTGTGCATATTTTATACATTAACAAGTTCTGTAATCTCTTGTAGAACAAGAGATGCAACATAATTCAGATAATGCGTTATCTTCTTCTTCTTCCTTCTTAATTTTTTTTTTCAAAGTGTCACTGTGTTTTATCTATTTTTATGATATATGATACTATTGGAGTGAAACAAAAGATCTAAAGAATAGTATTCATCAAAAAAAGAATTCTGCATAATTCTTAAATGATTCACACTAGCTTTTGCAAGCTTTCATTTTCTTAATTGACTTTAAGCAGAATTTCAGAACAAGTTCAAAAAAGAAAATAGATATTTTTAACAAGGCCAATGATACATGACAGCAAAGATGCAATAAATTTAATTTTATAACTTGTATTACTCCAATGATACATTTTTTTTTTGCCTCCTTTCCTTATTGATACAAAGTCAATGAGATAAAAAGGCCATTAAAAAAAAAAAAAAGAGAGGGAAAACAAAGCTGACAAAAAATTCTCCACGGCCGAGAACTAAGAAGGTACATATCATTGTCGCAAATGCCAACGAGTGTAATGCTGCAAAACCAATTTGAAGTAGAATCTGAAAAAATCTGCAGGAATAATGTTGTCATTCACTGGTCAGAGATAGATTTCAACTGTTGATGCGGCCCATCTATCACACTTATTTGTCGCTTGAGTTTAGCAATATGAGCTTGCACCTGTATAGTAAATCAGAATCAAACAGTCAAATATTTGGGTTGTACATGTTTCAGAATAATATTTAATATTTGAACAGTTTATCTAAATTAATATACGTAGGCAACAAGCTTGACTGAAATTATATAACACGCTTTTCATGCAACGGGAATACACAAAGTTAAAATTCTTGCACATATCTTCAAACAAGAAAGCCATCCCATTGCTCATTCCAAATTTTGGGATTTAAAACCAATTTAATTGGCTTATTTTGGAGTTCCTCAGTTAATCAACTAAGTATTGCAATTGACTTCATATAATTAGATAAGGAATTTCAGGATGAAAAAACAAATTCACATGAAGAAAGAAGAAAAACATATTATCCTAGAATTATTAAAAAATAAATAAACGAATGAGTTGTGAAACTTTTGAGATATGTGAGCATGTGAGGATTGTAGAATCATATATGATTATTTTGTTGGCTTCATAGAAAACTCAAGAATATACCAGGAATCTTAAGAGTGATTAAAAAATTTGTTGCTATGATCACATCTTAAGAGAGGATTCAGCCAAGTCCTGACCCTAGTCCTGCCCCAGAACAGTCAATCAGGTCTATGTTGCCTATTTAAAATTAAAGGCCATTTGAGATACAGGAATTCAGTACATGCTAATAAACACAGATGATGTGAATCGTATATAATGATGTCCAAAATGATATGTCAATAACTCTGTGTGAGCAACTGCCCATGAAAGAAACTGAACTGAAGAGAGAAATAATCTCTGGCTAGACTGGTTCTATACTTTCTGATATAGAGCAATGTCAAGGAGGTCAGTTCAATGCATATGGCAGATGCATCATCAGTGTTGGGATCATAGATCTCTGAGAGTTTGGAAAGTCTCTTTATGAAGGCTTGATAACACTTGTTGGGATACCACATTATCCTTAAAGCTGAAGCCAATAGGACTGTGCCTAATAATATTATATTAACTACTCAATCTTGTCACTATAAACTGATGCGGGACTTGATAACTTAAACAATCACATGTGAATATTCCAACAAATCTCTCCTTCCTTCATGAGTAAAGCTTCTACCATGTCATATCTAGATACAATCCAACTAGCCTCCCCTTTGAACGGAAGCCATTTTATTTTCATTTTTAACAATCCAAGCATCAATGTCATCATCAATCCAATGCTCACCATTAAGACTGCACCAAACTTATCAGTCCTGTAACTCAGAATTGTAGGAGTCCACCTAATAATGCATGGTTATCATACTCCTATGTTTCAACAACCATATTACCCAAAGCAAGCTACGTCTTTTGTTTAGTTTTTTTCCCCCCTATCAGTTTCCACCAAGCTATGTTTTTATCTACCCCCCCCCCCCCACCCCCCCCCCCCCCCCCCCCAATCCTGTTTCCTTAGCAGTCTTCTTCACTACAAGCATGCACCATGATGCATTTTTCTTAATTATCATTGCAAAGTCTAAGCTTATGTTGTATGAGTTTCATTTGATTGAATGACATGATGCTAACTATTGAGTACTATTATGATTTATCAAGCATACCAAATCCCATATACAAGATGTGACAAGAAAATATAGCCAAATCATTTTTTACTTTTTAAAGAAAAAGTTAGAGCCATAGATAAGAAACTGTAAAATTTGATTAATCCAGATCTAAATAGAGACTCACTTTTCCACCACAAACAACAAAAATGCCTCACAATTACCTAATAACTCACTTGAAAAATGCAGCTAGAAAACAAGCATTATTTCAAAGAAGGCATGCAACAACTCATATACACAATAAGAGAAAAAGATCCACTTTAGATTTTAAAACATAGTCCTTCAAATATGTAACCCAGGTTCTTTCTAAATGGCAGAAAGAATAAGAGCAAGGAGCTCTTTCAAGATGAAGTCTCTGAACAGAAAAATAAATGTACAGAAAGGATGGTATGAGCACTGCAACATGCAATGTATAGGGGCTCAGATTCTGTACCAAGAGAGCTAAAGACACATTTACATTGTTTATGGCTTGGATGATGATCGTGTTCAACAAGAATGCTTACATGACATGACAGACAACATTCATGATTTCAAGGAAGCACTCATGCTGACCTGTTGACGAGCTGCTGCAAGTTGTAAAAGTTCATCTGCTTCTGAGAAATTCATGAACCACTGACTTAGGGGGTGATCTTTAGTGTCACCTCTCTTCCTTCTACTTGCATCCTCAACTGGTACTACATGAAATTAAAAGGCATGTTTATCCATTGAAAGCATGGCCAATAGCAAAAGACTACAGAGCCGGTTAGGAAAGCACAAACCAGGAGGAGGCAAAGTAAATCCAATTGGTAATCTGGGCAGGGTTACAGCTGGATGATTCTGCACACGAGCTAAAAAACCTTCTGAAGGCTCAGGGAACACAATCTCATCATAAGTTTCCATAACAACAGGCTTCTTGGTAGACATGGAACCAGATTCATCCTCGGGGTACAACTTCAAATGATGATATCTGTGAATATATTAAACTTCAACAACATACTGTAAGCTAAGAGTTTATATTATCTTTTTACATATTTGGCTATCATTGTTGACTGCATCCTATATTTTATCTAAACACAAAAGGGTCAGGACAATTATTTGATAGGATCCTCTCATTTAAACACAAAAAGATCAGGAAAAGATTTCATACTTTAGCACATGATACATGTTAAAAGTCAGCCCACCTACTTCAGTCTTTTCAGTCATTTGGTTCCAATAAAAATCTTTGGAGATGACCGTATAAAATGTTTTGTGAACAAAATATATTTAAATCACACTGTTAAAACTAATGTAATTGAAATTTTTTTCTTGTTAAAACCAATCCAACACTGACCCAATCAGAAGGCGATTTTTACTCCGCTATCTATGCCAATAAGGCGCTAATGCTGCAGGATTTGTTGCCAGAGGACACTGGTAATAGCTCAGGCAGGTTGATGATCATTATAGTATTGTGGAAATCAAAACCAAGTAGTAGCTGTTTCAATCTTAATTTAGAATTGTTGTTTGATTTAGTAGTATTGTTCTTATTGATCACAATTTGGATCTTCACTGTATACTCCTAAATACATATAGTATTAAATTACAGTTTGGTTGAGCAAATACCATATAAATCAGAACCAGTTACAAAGCAAAGCAACTTACAAGTTTAAAGGCTTATCACAAACATCACTATGGAAATAAAGCGTGATAGCGATTTCAAATTCACCCCATCCAGCTTCTGATACCTCAAACGGTGGCGACTCCAGTACCCTTGTAGGGCTATTGAAACTGGAATGCA
Source organism: Quercus suber (assembly GCF_002906115.3). Classification (NCBI taxonomy): domain Eukaryota; kingdom Viridiplantae; phylum Streptophyta; class Magnoliopsida; order Fagales; family Fagaceae; genus Quercus; species Quercus suber. Next base: position 572,041 of record NW_027069738.1, read on the forward strand.
GCTGAAAAACAACGCGCTTTACCACCACTCCCAGATCCTCATTCATCGCCCCGCGAACATACACAGTCCACTTATGTGACTGGTACCTTATTACATTCACAAGTTAGAGAATGTAAAGAACAAGCATTCTATTCAATATGTAAAACAGTCTATTCCAGAAGCTATAAAGCTATAAACAAAACAGTGAAACACCTAAACAATACTTACTCGCTTGCCTTCTTCCCTAGCCAGAATGCCATGCTACCATACACAATGGGACAGCTTATTTCAACATCCTTGAGTTTCTTATTCAAAATCTACACCCAAAAAAAAATAAAATAAAATAAAAAATAAACAACCATTACTATACATAGATAATGAAAGTTCAAAACAGAGTATCACTGCGTAAAATTCAAAATTTGTTTTTGAACTTGTGGTAAACATTTTCATGCTAATTAAAACAATGGGTGCACGTTCAAATTTGATTTCAACATTAAGCTCAAGAAAAACAAATACAATAGAAAACACTAAAATTTACTATAACTAAAGCAAACTATAATAAAAAATAAAAAATAATAATAATAATAATAATAAAATAAAACAGATTTTGTTATCAAAAACAAATTTTGAGCATCTGGGTATCAATATTTTGGTGATTTAGGAAGTGGGTAGTCATCAAAATTTGAATCGAAACACAGAGAAACCATTACCTTCTTTTCAGTGTCCATTTTGGTTCGCTGTGATTTGAATGTGGGTCCACTTGTCTCTGGCTGATCTGGACTGTGTTTTTTGGAAGAGGAACTGTTATTCATTTCCTACAACAAAGTTCCTCCTTCTTCTTAGGAATCGGAGTTTGAATCCAAGAAATTAGGGTTTTCCTATGCGAGGTTACAGAGTACGGTCTCCAAACCACTAGGGGTCTCTAGAGGGGTAGCCTATGATAAGGCTTCACAGATGTATTATGTGAAACCAATAAAACTATGACACATCTCTCAGTCAGAAAAATTTTACTTGACCAAATGACTAAAACACCCTTTTTTAACTGTTGTGGAGGGATCATGAATGGTTTATATGGGTGAGCCCACCATACTCAAACACTAGCCTTTTCTTTTACCGTTAAAATGACGGGTATCAGTATGACTTCAAAACCTAGATTTGTGGGTGGTTTTGCAATGATGCCCTTATCCTTGGGAAGATTTTGGTTTTTCACACAACTTTTCTAAGCCAAAAGCCATGTCTAATCTGTGGTTCAATGGAAAATATTTTTCAATTGTAAAATAATTCAGGTGAAAATACATTCCAGAAAAGAAAATATTTCCGGTGTTTGATTGCATTTCGAAAAATGATATAAAAAACTAGTGGTGATGAAAACCGGTGGCAATTAGCTATTGATGGTGGTAGAGATCGGCAACTACTAGTGACCAATGATGGTAGAGACAAGAGATGACTAGCAGCTACCAGCAACTGGAGGTGGTGGTGACTAGAGGTGACCGGTGGTGGTGGTGGTAGTTGGCAACTGAAGACTGGGGACATTTGTGGGGGGTGGTGGTTAGGTGACTAACAATGGGGGTTGAGGTTTGGTTAATGAGTTTTAAGTGAGGCAGGAAATAGTTTACGGAATATGAATGTGTAAACTAATTTCCATTATAAGTGCCATTATTTTACGGTGAATTAGAAAATGATTTTCAATTGACCAACATTTTTAGTAGCCCTAAACACCCGTAGATGTGGAAAATCTTTTCCAAAAATCAATTTTTGTCAAACCAAACACCAACCTAAACCAAAAGCCAAGGCTAGACTTGTAAATCCCCTATTAGTTTTTTTCTTTGCCTGCGTGCTATGAGAGTAATTAATGCATTGGTTAGAAAGTGAGTTGTTCCAAAAAAAAAAAATTATAGAAAGACGTAAAATAATATTAGTAAAAGTAATAAAAAAAAAGGACTCACAACGAAGAAAGTTATAGAAAATATGAATTCAAATATAATAAAACAAAGGAAAATAAATAAATAAATACATGTAGTCCGCTCTTAACTTATTTGTTGAAAATATATAATTGACCATAAAATTTTGGGAATAAGGCTTATGGTTGTTGTTGTTGTCATCTAGATGCTTTGAGAAAGATGTAGCATATGTCATGCATAAGATAATCATTGTTTTTCATGACACTTCATGCTTAGGGCTATTAATTAACCAAATTGTTTATGAAGCACTTGAGTTTGGTTCGAGTAAAGGCTTGTTCATATTTGTTTGTTTTATTTGGATTTAACTATTAAACAAGCCAAACTCAAACGTAATAACGTGTTCATGAACAAATTTGTGAAGATGAGGCTCAATCTAATTATAATGTATACTTATCAAAATATATATTTATATAGACTTGAGATTGGATTATATAAGTTTGTAAATATGTTCATATAATATCATATCCAATTAATTTGTAGTTTATTGATAACATAAACAATCCATTAGTGGTGATATTCATAGATTTGTGAATTGATAAAACATTTTAGTCATGATTTGACTATATATGGAAAAAGAGTAAGTTAATTAAGTAGTTTTTGAATAGGCTCGAGTTTGTATAACAAGAAAATGAACCAAATTTGAATATGTAATTTTGTTTAGAAATAAGCTCTAGCTCAACTCATGTTTGAAACAAAATTAAATGAATAAGCTTGAACTTTTAATACTCAGCTTGGCTATAATGATTTACAGTCCCAACTTTGGGTTTAGCAACGGATAAGTGAGACTAGAGTACTCATTTTGAAGGGAATTTAAGGCTTACACTTATGAACTGTATCTACTAATCTCTCATAACTATTTAGTGGGGAAAAAAATGAATGGCATGACAAGTGTTGTTGTCTTGTGGATATGAGACCTTTAACCACCAAAAAAAAAAAAAAAAGATTAATCATTGCGATTTCTTTCTTTTGATGAGTATATTTGAGATTAAATACTTAGCAGCAATGTTAATTTGTTCAGTTGGGTGCAATTGTATGAACCATCATTGCAAGCTCCTGAATATGTTAGATGTGAAAGTTACTCTGCTCAAAACATGATGATGACGACAAAGAAGAGAACTCAAGATGCTTGTGTGGTTGGGTTCTTATGCAAGAGGCTGACTCAAAAGTTTGAATCACTCATTCATGGGTCCATATATTTTGATGAATCAGCCCATGATCGGCAACTTTAGGCAATCTTTACAAGACTTTTTTTTCTTTTGCTCAAGGGCAGATCCTTTACAAGAAAGTCGATCGTTGAAAGCTGAGAGAAATTAAAGCAGCACCCACCCATTATTTTCACAGCCACAAATTGAATGGTGGTTCAGAATTCCCAATTAAATGCTAGACAAGATCAAATGAGTCATTTTATTACTTCAATTCACAAAACTGAGGTGGAGGTCCCTTTCATCCAAGTACAAGAACAATGAAGGAGAAGTGTGTACATGTATATATACACACAACTAATTATGTGAGTACAAATGCAAAGTCCCATTATATATTGTGAATCAACCAACCATTTCTTACAGAGAGATAAAATCCCTTATAAAACTTAATTGATGATGCATTTGTTTGTTAGGTTGAAAAGTGCTAACCTGCTCACTAAGTTACTGGTATGAGTCTTGTGCACAGGATTGTTTGGTTGAGAGCATCCCAAAGTACATGCCTACTGCCTGTATTGCTTATATCTTATATGCCAATCTGCACTAAATTAAGAGCATATGCAGTTGCATTCAACACAATCAGCCTACAGAAGACACCAACTGATTGAAGTTCTATTTTGATATTTTGGCCAGAAGCACTAAATGAAGTTCAAAGGATGATATTTTTTTTAAGATTATGATCAACTATGAGAACAAAAAAGGTGTAAAGTAAGGTTCTAGCTTCACTTTTGTTTTGATTAATGCAATAATTCTCCAAGAACTTGTCAATTCCAGACCTACTCCCTTCTTTTCACTTCTTGTTTCGACTTTAGATGCTACCATTTGACTACTTGCAACATCACAATTTGAGTTTAAAGGCAGTATCATGGTATCTCTTCACAAGGAAACCTCAAATGCTCCATATGTTTCTCATTCAGAATCATGTGACCTAAATCCAACTACATCCAACATCTTTCTTTAACCCTCTCTCTTTCATCAGTTCCCTCAACTGCTCAATCTCATCCCACATACCCAACTTGGCATATAAATTTGATAACATAATATAAACCCCCACATTCTGAGGATCCAGGTCAATTGCCCTTTGAGCAGCCAACTTGCCCAACTCTATATTTCCGCAATCCTTGCAGGCGCTAAGCAAAGCCCCCCACATGGAAACGCTGCAACTTCCATGTCCTTTATGGACCATCTCATTCACCAGCCTCGATGCCCTATCCAACTGACCAGCCCTACAAAGCAAGTCAATCAGACAACTGTAATGCTCAGGGCCAGGGTCCAACCCGAAGTCATGAGTCATGGATTTGAATAACTCAACTCCAAGGTTCACTTGGCCAGTGTGATCACAAGCAGATAGGACTGTCACAAATGCCACCTCATCTGGTTTAATCCCTTCCTTTAACATCTCTTGGTATAATCTAACAACTTCTTCATTGTGTCCATTTCTACCATATACACCAAGCATTGAAGTCCATAAAACGACATCCCTTTGACACTCTTTTCCTTTCCCAATTCCTGCCAAATTAAAAACTTGCCAAGCCTTCCCTACTAGGCCACACTTTCCATACATTTCAATCAATGAACTCTGAAGAAACGCATCCTTTCCCACATCATATATTCTACGAATCAAATAGGCGTGCACCTGCATCCCGAATTCAATTGCAGATAGTCCAGCACATGCCCGCAATATTGCTGACAATGTGAAGTGATCATAATCCAAATTCAACACGGGCATCTTATGAACCAGTTTAAGTCCCTCAAGCCACATCTTGGCCTCACCATAACCTGACAACAGTGCATTAGCGCACACACTGTTTTTCTCAGGAATTTCATCAAACACCCCTTCTGCATCATCAATAACCAACGACTTTGAATACAAATCAACCAGTGCACTTCCCACAAAAACACTGGATGACCAACCGGATTTAGCCACAAGGGCATGTACCTGCTGACCAAATCTAACATTTCTGATAGAAGAGGAAGCTGTTAAAGAGCTACACAAAGTATATGTATCTATAGGCACACCATAGATGTGCATGAAAGAAAAGGTTTTCAGTGCATTAAATGCCAACCCATTTCGGCTAAAGCCGGATAATATAACATTAAAGGGAATTGGGTTCTTGGGATTCATGCATTTGAAGAAGTTGGTCAGGGTTTGAGGGTTGTTTCTGTGAAGGCATGTGGTGTATGAATGGATGAGTTCAGTCTGAAAATTAAGGGAAATAAAGAGCAAGCCTGTTCTAAGTAGATGAGCATGGAGCTTCTTAATGTCCCTAAGATTCCTACTTTGAGAACAATGGTTTAAGAATCCAGTGATAGAATCTACGATTTGTGTATTTTGGAAGTGGCATTGGTTGGACATAAAGAAATTATAAGCTTTGAGGTCTAGGTGTTCGATGTAAAATACATTACCGTTAAAAAAGCAAATAGACCGAATAAACCGGACTGGACCGAACTAGACCGACACCAAAATGACCAAACTGGACCGAACAGTAAGTATATATATTTTTATATATGCCCTTGTTAGATGAAACAAATTTGGGGGTGGGGGATTGTTGGGAATATACCGAATTCCCAGATTTGACAAAAGAAATTATGTGGTTTGTCAATTTGCTTTTGTCCATATAGTTGCAGTGATTTCATTATTTTCAGAAAAATACAAAATGCGGCAGTATAATATTTCTCTCAAAACAACATGAATCAAGTCCTAATCTAAAATGATGGTATTTATATCCCATATAGAAGTTTCACAATGGGCTAAAAATAGGTAAAAAATATTCCCCCAAGCTTCCACTTCATGAAGTATGCCTTAGAAAAATCTCTCATTAAAAACTGTAATACTTTTATGTCAGGTCCGGTCATAATTCATATCAAAGACAAACTAGACTTCACATAGCCAACAAATAATTGTCGTAGAATCTAAAGAGGGACAATTTTAACTCAATAATGTTTTGCATTCAACACTTGACAGAAAAATGTGAGAGAAAATGCAATATTTCTAATTGTAATATTTTTAATGGGTATACAATGCCCAACTCTTCTTCTGCCAAAAGGAACTAAAAAATTTACAAAACTGTCACTGCTCATCTATTTTAATGCTGCATGTTACAATTCATCTAAGCGAGAAGTGAGATCAACGAACATGTCTTCACTGCAAGGAATTGTGAGACCACCCATTGGATGATCAAATCCAAATTCTTCCTCGGCCTTGTTTAGCAGTTGTTGAAATGTGGGCTGGTTCAAGTATGAAATAGGAATCACAAATCGCTTCTTTTCACTCTCTCCAACATATACTGCAAGGTAGCCTTTTGGAACATCTAAAGATGTTGAAGCTGCTTGCTTTGAAAATGAGTTTGTTCTTCGGAGAATGTGCTTAGCATATATGATACCGGGAAAACGAATAGCCATTGCTATCTGTCTCTGTTATTGCCTGAAAAATGGTGAAGATCACAATGAGATGGGAGGAGGAAAAGTGAGGATATGACACTAGAGGATATGAGGACTTGTTTTGGATGTGGAATGACATGTTTGTGTGTGTATATATATACGCATGGTGCTTGTGAAAATCTCTGAAATCTGGATTGAGTGGTGTAGAATCATTTGGGTAGACTTGGTGAGACATCAGCATTTGAAAGATCACATGGACTTGTCTTCCAACTAATTATCAACAGCTTGGTAGTGATTGAGACTTCATATTTGTTGGCAGACACTTGGTCCAAATTTTTCTGGAGAACAACTTACAAGGGACCCAGTTGACACCAAAGATATGCGGATTGGAGAAATACTCAAAATAATGGGTGACCCTCTTATATTAGAGGACAGGTTGAAACATATATGCCTAATATTTCTTAACAAGAATAGGCAACAGATTAGCGTCTCCAATGACATTCCCTTTGGATAAATAACTACCTACACTTGTAAGATTTTACTTCTTTTTATCGAATGAAAACTTAATATAACTGCTTTGGAATATTCTCTTGGAACCATTTTTGTAGAGTTTGATTCTCAACCTGCATGATATATGAATCGGCAACAAAACCTTAGTCGCAAAACAACAAGCTAATTGAAGTCATTCACATATATTAATCTCCATAATTCTATCCTATCCAAAATTATACTCTTTATCACCTCTTTAATTTACACATGCCTCAATTTCTTTAAATGTAGCCTCACATTAACGTGGAGCCTCAACATCAACTACTATAGTTATTTAGGTGGATTTTTTATTTATTTTTTATCTCTATTTTAGGTTGATGAATTTTTGTATTATTTGGAACTCTACTTTGGGTTAATGTGATTAAGTTATGTTTTTAAATTGTTATATTTTTTCTTCTCTTTGATTTCATAGATGTTATCCTATTATATTATAAATATATATAAGAATATAATATTATTTTATTACATAACATTACATGACCTAGATAATTTGGTGTTTATTACTATATTTTTTATTTTTACTTTTTTTCTTCTTACATTATTTTCTCTTGAAAAAGTGGTTACTCTCTCTCTCTCTCTCTCCCTCTCTCTCTCTCTCTCTCTCTCGATTTTTTATTCTTTCTTACAATTCTACTTTATATTGATGAATCATTGTGATTTTTAAAACTTTATTTTAGGTCCATATGTTTTGGTGTTGTATTTTTTAGTTCCCCATTATAAGTAGTAGGGGTGTCCACGGGTCGGGCGGGTCGGGTTTGTGCCCAACCTGCAAACTAACCCGTAGAGATCAGGTAGGCAGATTCTTCACCCGCAATCGACTCGTTAAGAGGGTCGGGTTTGGCGGGTCGGTTTTCTGGCGGGTGGCATCGGTTTCGGCCTCACCCGAAACCCGATGGAAAACACAGAAAAACGGCCAAAATCGGCGAGATCTCGCCCGATTTGGCCAAGATCCGGTGAGGATTTCGTCAGATCCGGTGAGTACTTCGTCAAATCCGATGATTTTTTCCCCAAATCGTGCCGAGAATCACTGGATCTGGTGTATCTATTCCGGATCTGATAGTTTTGGTCGCCGAAATCTGCCAAATCAAGCTGAAAACTCACTGGAATTGTTGGAGAATTCACCAGAATTTGATGGGGTCGAGTGGGTCGGGTTTCACAGGTTTTGAACGAGGGGACTTGAAACCGACCTACCGGTGTCGGGTTTTGGAGCTTGGGACCCGCGGCCGACCGCCGAAGCAGTCGGATCGGGTGAACGCTGGTCGGGTGCGAGCAGGTTAGGCGGGTTTCCGGGTGGGTTGGACAGCCTTAATAAGTAGTATCTCTCTCCCTTCTAGTTTCGATTTGATTTTTTTTTTTTTTTTTTGAGTTAATACTTGACTATTTTGGAAGTTAAAAATTGAGTTTATATCAAAGCACAATCTTGACTATGCTAATTACAAATCGGCATTCGGTCCATTTTGGTCCACTTCATTTATTCGGTCTACTTTAGTCCACTCGATCTTTTCGGTCTAATTTGGTCTACTTTGGTCCACTTAAGTTCAATTAGGTCCATAGGATTACTTCGATCAATTTAGTGTGATTCAGTCTATTTGGTCTTCTCCAGTCCTTTTCGGTCCACTTTGGTCCATTCTGCTAATTCCCTCAATTTTGGGGATCATATTGCCCTCTTCAATGATTTTCTTTTTGGATAAATATTACCTACATTTGTAATATCATGCATCTTTTAGCCTAGTTAAAACTTCAAGATATTGCTTAGGACTATTTTTCTAGCTCATGGAACCAATTTTGAAGAGTTGAATTCAACTTGCATGATATATGAGATTCTGAGTCAGTGATGAAAAAAAGAAAAGTACTTTGCACCCTCTAAGTTTAGAGTTGCTTTTGAATCGGTCTCTCTACTTTCAAAACTTGCAATTTATACCCTTGACTATGGTAACAATGTCAAAGTGCCCATTTTGTTATGATCCGTCACATTTTTGCTATTGTATTATCCTGACTAAAATCAATGTCATTTTTCTATACAAAAGACTCTGTGTTTTGCATAGGTTAACAGCAAGATTCTATTGAATGTTGATGGAAGGGCATATTGATATTATTGCAATACATGAAAATTACAAGTTTCATAGTTAAGGGACAGATTGAGAAGCAACCTTGAACTTAAAGGGGTTTAGATGGTAGTAAATTCCTTTATTTTGGATGAAATTTTATAATCTACAATTCTGAAAACAGAATATAAAGGATCCATGGAGGAATTAGAGGAAAAAATTTGAAAGGTATTAACCTTGTGTTTGGTTGTTCATTTGAAACGCTTTTGTTTTATGCAGCTTTACAAGATACATTGTCATAAGTTGCTCACTCTTTTCAAGAAGATAAGAGTAGATAGAAATAGAAATTAAAAAAATCCATTCATTTCAATTATGTTTGTGGTTTGACTTGTAGTGCAAAGTGCAATCCAAAAACTGGTTCAGTTTGATGATTTTATCATTTGGGTTCAATTGAACTCTTTAAACAATGGAAGAACATTTTTGAGTACCTAAAAGAAAATTGTTCCAATAAATCATTTAGGATGACTCTGAGATGAGAAAAGTTGCATAGATCACTTATCCATAGAAACATCATGCCAAGTTAAATTTAATTTAAAGGGAGTAGAAATATCATAGAATAGAGAATCAATTTCAACTAGAAGGGATCTCAATTTTACATTTCACTGGAGAATTTGAGAGGGACTGCAGTAATTCTATTTGCAAAATCTATAGTAGATAGACAATCCCCATCTCTCTCCTGCCTCAAGAAATAGAGAATTTACAAAAATGTTTCTGCAGTTTTCTTTTAGTGGCACCATTTCACATTTCATGTAAGCGTGAAGTAAGATCAATGAAGATGTTTTCGCTGCAGGGAATTGTGAGACCACCCATTGGATGATCGTACCCAAATTCTTCCTCAGCCTTACTTAGCAATGTTAAAAAAGAAGGCTGGTTCAAGAATGATATAGGAATTACAAAGCGCCTCTTTTTGCTCTCTCCAACATATACTGCAATGTAGCCTTTTGGAACATCTATAGGTGTTGAAGCTGCTTGCTTTCCAAATGAGTTTGATCGTCGAAGAATGTGCTTAGCATTCATAATACCGGGCAAATGAATGGCCATGGTATTGCTGAGAAAGATGATGAAGATCACAAAGCAAAGGGAGAAGAAAGTAAGGATTTGATATCAGAGGATGTGAAGACTTGGTTTTGGATTTTGATGATATGCGTGTGCATATATATAGAAGAATAGAATGTGTGAATATCTGGCATGGAGGAAATTGGCCGGGGTTGTGTGATAAGTATAAGCACTTGAAGGGTCACATGGACTTGTCTTCCAATTCATCATCAAGAATCGGGCAGTGATTGATACACTATATTTGTTGGTACAAGAAGGGACCCAGTTCAAATGAAAGATATGTGGATTAGAAAAAATTCTGACCTATTGGCTGACCTCTTATAATAGAGGACAGGTTTAGACATATATGTTTGTTATTTATAGGAAACAATATATAATTGGAACTGGATTAGTCTTGTGTATGATGGACCTTTTGGATAAACTATGACCTGCTTTTATGTGTGTGTGTGTGTTCTTTTATTTTTTTGGGTAGAGAACATTTGTAACATCATGCAAACCTAACTTACAAGTTTACCCAATACTAATGTTAATAAAGGCTCCTTGGAAATTTGATGTGTTATAGGACATCATGTTCTCTTTGGAACAAATTTCGATGTGTTAATCATTAAGTTTATGGAAAAGCAAAAGAATGAAAAATTATCTATAGCAGTAAAGATCCTAATTTTCTCAACAGAGTATACAATATACATAATACAAGACCCTAATTTTCTCAACATTCTAAATATAAGTAATGTTCTTGGGAGTGAATTTCCAACTTTATGAAACATGAGATTCTGCAGATATGTACACAAATCATTGTGGCTTGAGGTGAGGAGGAGAAACGTACTCAATAACATGTCACCGAATTTTTGGTGTCTCAGTACAGTAACTTCCAGGACAAACCCCTTTGACAAGCACATGAAGTATGTCCTACAAGTAGTTCAACTGCAACCCACACCATGTGAAGGACAATACATGACATTATAAGATATGAATTTTTTGCTAGCAACTGGCACAAAAATCATCAGTATACAAGTCAATTTGGGAGTTGACTATAAACAAAATTCTTCACCTTTTCTCCCTTGTTCCTTGACTGTTGTTATGGTCAAATTACAAAAGATTCAAAGTGAGAGTAACAACCTTAGCCTCATAAGATTTGGGTACATTGGACATCCACTTTGTAAGCCTTACAACTTATAAGGGTCCAATCTTTAAAAAAACGGCACATTTAACAATTTATACTAATTTATTTGTCTGCAAGTATTAAATATTATCCAGAAAGACATCATACTTACTAGTTACTACCCAAATTTGATCTGCTAACCAAGCTGAAACATTGAAAACAAAACTGAAACATATATGGTCAAGGGTTAAAGACATTTTGATTCCTTTTATTGTGTTGGTTTTGATTTGCATAAAAGGGGAAAAACTATAGTTTTTTACCTATAAAAAGTGAGGATTTAAAAAATTGTACATAAGTAAATAAGCTAAGTAGGCTCCACAAATAACTCTGTCCCTTTTACCTAATTAGTCTCAGTGGACAAATAAAATAGAAAATCAACAATAAAGAAATGAAGGAGAAAACGACCATGTGATAAATATTAAAAGAAAACTAGTCGCAGACTCGCACGTGATAATTTTTTAGATAAAATACTATTTTACTCCATAGAATTTATAAAAAGTTTTTAAAAAAGAAAAAAAAAATAGTTTTATCATATTTTTCATAATCTTGTCTATAACATTTTTTACCATTATCATATATTTATTGGTTGATGATTTGTATAAAATAGACATTAAATAAGAGGTAGAACTATTTAATAATTTTTTTTAAGTCATGGTGTATGAAGATTATGATTATATATATATATATATGTATAGGTATGAATACCCCATCTGATTGTATCCTACCGCGGTGCCTGGCGCGGTGCGGTTTTGCCCCTCGTCCCCGAGTGTAGGCACGAGCAAGCAAGCGCCTAGCTTGGACTTGTACTCGTCGAGTCCCACATCGGTTAGAGAGAGCGCCCCACTACCCTTTATAACGCTTCAGGAGCTTGGGTAGTGTACCACTACTCACATGTGAGTAGTGGTACACTACCCAAGCTCCTGAAGCGTTATAAAGGGTAGTGGGGCGCTCTCTCTAACCGATGTGGGANCCTCAAGAAATAGAGAATTTACAAAAATGTTTCTGCAGTTTTCTTTTAGTGGCACCATTTCACATTTCATGTAAGCGTGAAGTAAGATCAATGAAGATGTTTTCGCTGCAGGGAATTGTGAGACCACCCATTGGATGATCGTACCCAAATTCTTCCTCAGCCTTACTTAGCAATGTTAAAAAAGAAGGCTGGTTCAAGAATGATATAGGAATTACAAAGCGCCTCTTTTTGCTCTCTCCAACATATACTGCAATGTAGCCTTTTGGAACATCTATAGGTGTTGAAGCTGCTTGCTTTCCAAATGAGTTTGATCGTCGAAGAATGTGCTTAGCATTCATAATACCGGGCAAATGAATGGCCATGGTATTGCTGAGAAAGATGATGAAGATCACAAAGCAAAGGGAGAAGAAAGTAAGGATTTGATATCAGAGGATGTGAAGACTTGGTTTTGGATTTTGATGATATGCGTGTGCATATATATAGAAGAATAGAATGTGTGAATATCTGGCATGGAGGAAATTGGCCGGGGTTGTGTGATAAGTATAAGCACTTGAAGGGTCACATGGACTTGTCTTCCAATTCATCATCAAGAATCGGGCAGTGATTGATACACTATATTTGTTGGTACAAGAAGGGACCCAGTTCAAATGAAAGATATGTGGATTAGAAAAAATTCTGACCTATTGGCTGACCTCTTATAAAGAGGACAGGTTTAGACATATATGTTTGTTATTTATAGGAAACAATATATAATTGGAACTGGATTAGTCTTGTGTATGATGGACCTTTTGGATAAACTATGACCTGCTTTTATGTGTGTGTGTGTGTTCTTTTATTTTTTTGGGTAGAGAACATTTGTAACATCATGCAAACCTAACTTACAAGTTTACCCAATACTAATGTTAATAAAGGCTCCTTGGAAATTTGATGTGTTATAGGACATCATGTTCTCTTTGGAACAAATTTCGATGTGTTAATCATTAAGTTTATGGAAAAGCAAAAGAATGAAAAATTATCTATAGCAGTAAAGATCCTAATTTTCTCAACAGAGTATACAATATACATAATACAAGACCCTAATTTTCTCAACATTCTAAATATAAGTAATGTTCTTGGGAGTGAATTTCCAACTTTATGAAACATGAGATTCTGCAGATATGTACACAAATCATTGTGGCTTGAGGTGAGGAGGAGAAACGTACTCAATAACATGTCACCGAATTTTTGGTGTCTCAGTACAGTAACTTCCAGGACAAACCCCTTTGACAAGCACATGAAGTATGTCCTACAAGTAGTTCAACTGCAACCCACACCATGTGAAGGACAATACATGACATTATAAGATATGAATTTTTTGCTAGCAACTGGCACAAAAATCATCAGTATACAAGTCAATTTGGGAGTTGACTATAAACAAAATTCTTCACCTTTTCTCCCTTGTTCCTTGACTGTTGTTATGGTCAAATTACAAAAGATTCAAAGTGAGAGTAACAACCTTAGCCTCATAAGATTTGGGTACATTGGACATCCACTTTGTAAGCCTTACAACTTATAAGGGTCCAATCTTTAAAAAAACGGCACATTTAACAATTTATACTAATTTATTTGTCTGCAAGTATTAAATATTATCCAGAAAGACATCATACTTACTAGTTACTACCCAAATTTGATCTGCTAACCAAGCTGAAACATTGAAAACAAAACTGAAACATATATGGTCAAGGGTTAAAGACATTTTGATTCCTTTTATTGTGTTGGTTTTGATTTGCATAAAAGGGGAAAAACTATAGTTTTTTACCTATAAAAAGTGAGGATTTAAAAAATTGTACATAAGTAAATAAGCTAAGTAGGCTCCACAAATAACTCTGTCCCTTTTACCTAATTAGTCTCAGTGGACAAATAAAATAGAAAATCAACAATAAAGAAATGAAGGAGAAAACGACCATGTGATAAATATTAAAAGAAAACTAGTCGCAGACTCGCACGTGATAATTTTTTAGATAAAATACTATTTTACTCCATAGAATTTATAAAAAGTTTTTAAAAAAGAAAAAAAAAATAGTTTTATCATATTTTTCATAATCTTGTCTATAACATTTTTTACCATTATCATATATTTATTGGTTGATGATTTGTATAAAATAGACATTAAATAAGAGGTAGAACTATTTAATAATTTTTTTTAAGTCATGGTGTATGAAGATTATGATTATATATATATATATATATATATATTCCCTAGTTAGAATTTGATTAGTTTTAAGTTACTATTTTGTATTATTTTATTTAATTGTTGATTTTATTGCACTATAAAGTTTTTAATATCCTCTGTATAGCTATCTCTATTTTATTTCTTACTCCTCTTTACCACCTTTTTATTTTCCAAATAATAGTTATTAATTAACGTTTGATTTCATTTCTTTTTTTCTTCCTTCATTATTCTTTATTACTTTGTATGTTCCCTTGTTAGTTGTAAATTTTATGGTTATCAATAAGAAATAGATATCATGAATGGCTTAAATAGTTATAGAAATAGTTACGTTAGTGGTATGTCAAAGGGGGTTTTTTTTTTTTTTTTCTTCTGAATTTTCAAGGAAATATGAAAGACATTTCTCTAGTTTGGTCTCAATCAATTAAGATATCCATAACATATTACGGAAGTAATAATGAGCCTTAAATTTTTTAATGTATGAAGTGGTTAGGTTAGTGGTATGTCAAAGGTTTTATAAAAAAATTTTAAAAATATTTCCAAGGAAATGTAAAAGGCCTTTTTTTGAAAAAAGAAATTGTGACTTTTTGAATTGTACAAATATGATTGTTTTAATCACCTTGTTTATAGATTTCATTATTAAGTTATAAACGTCTAAGTTAAAGTAGATGAATATATAAGCAAAAGTATATGTAAAGTTACAACTGCACAAGATAAATATGTATAGATATATATATATATATATATATTTTTTTTTTTTAATTATTCATGAGTCATTATTTCATTGTTTACTTATATATATCTAAATTAAAATATTATTTTGGAAAAAAATCTAAATTAAAATAGATGAATGTGTAAAACATTTTTAGTAGATTGTAATATAAAACATTTTTTTCTCAGTATTTTATGTAACTTTTCCCATAAGATCAATATTATTGGCATCCTTTAAAAATGATACATAATATTTTTGAGAAGAAGAAGAAGAAGAAACAGAGACTATGCTAACACATAATATAAAATTATTAAGTTTGCGTGATTTAAATATGTGGCAAAAAAAATATTAATGTATCTATGATAAAGTTTTTATCTAAATGATATATAGTAGTTCATATTTTTTTAGACTTAATTCAAAATGTTCATTCTCAATAACCTTTTCAAGTCTACAAATTGCTCAATCTATGGGCCTAGTCACATTCAAAGGGTGCTATCTAAATTATAAATTATATGACCCTTTATCACACAAATATATTGATTCCCCCAACGTACGGTAAAGGAAGGCAGATTTGTATTTAGCCATTTTCTTGATTTGTGCCGCATAATTTAACAATATGGAGGATGTGACTTGATTTAAATGTTAAATAAAATAAGATGAGAGAAAAAAAGAGTAAAAATAAACTATATAGCAATAAACATCAAATTATCCAAGGCATTCTATGTAATATAATAACATTATATTATTATATACTATATGCATAATGCAGTAGGATAATATTTAATCAAAGAAAATATAAAATATAACAACTTAAAACACAAAAATAAATTGCTTCAACCCAAAGTAGAATTCTAATTAACATAAAAATTCATCAACCAAAAGAATTAATGCAATGAAAAAAAAAATCAAACAAAAAATGAAAAAATTGAGAGAGAGAGAGAGAGAGAGAGAGAGAGAGAGAGAGAGAAGTAACCTTTTTTTGTGTGAGAAAATTATGCATAGAAAGAAAAGGAAAATGTCAAATTTATAGTAAGATGTTGAGAATAAGAAAGGTCAAAATACAGGAAGACAAAAAGGTAGAGAAAGAATGATATTAAGGTAGAAAGTAGTGGGGAGATGAAGAGGTAAAAGGGAGGAAGAGTTTTGGAAAATTAATAATAAAAATAATGGTTAAAAGATATTTTAATTTTTAAATAATTGAGTTTTTAAGTCACTTTAAATGAGAAAATATTAATATATATATATATATATATAACAAAAATTAGAAACAAAAAATGATGATGTGGCTGCTGATGTGGCTCTATGTGAGCGTAGCAACATTAAATGCTATGCTTCAGCTTTTAGTAATACTAGTCGCGGACCCACGCATTGCGCGTGATTATTTTTTTATGGGAGGTCTAATTGTTATCATTATTTTGTAATTTGAACTAACTTAATGAAGAGAAATGCATTTCATAATCATGTTCATTGCAAAATAATTTTTTTTATTATTGTAGAATTGTTTTATTTAAATTTTGAAACCTTAATTCTACCATAGTTGTTTGACTAATTTGTACATCTCTAAGTCAATTGTACACATTTTGCATGCTACATGTAAACTCTATTTTCCATAAGGTTGAAATAATGTGGGAAACATTTGATTCTATGGAAGTTAAAAACTAAAATTCTTATATCTTGTCTTAATGTTGCCTCAATAATGTTAAATGAAATGTCAAAAATGGGATTTTGAAAATTTCCATTTTTTTTTCTATTATTATTGAAGAATATCTTCTTTTTAGTTTTGATAAGAAATATGGTTTTCCATATTAGAGTTTGATTAGTTTTAAATTTAAATTTTGTATGATTATATTTAATTATATGATTTAATTAAGTGAATGTAACAATTGATTTTATTGACATTCGTAAGATCATCTTTAATTAATTTTTTACTCCTTCTATCAAGCTCTTTGTTTTCCAAGTAATGGTTACTAATTGAAGTTTGATTTCTTGATGATAATTCTAATGTACTAAATATGCATCGTAACGTTTATTTATTTATTTATTTTTTCATTCCAATTTAGTGCCATTAACTTAGTGTATCCATAACTATTAGTTTGTTTATGCTACAATTGATTTTATTACACTATAAATTTTTTAATGTCCTCCATAAGGTCATCTATATATATTTTTTTAACTCCTCCCATCATGTACTCGCCGGCCTCTTTATTTTCTAAATAACAGTTACAAATTGATGTTTAATTTCTTTTATTGTTCTTTCTTTCTCTACACTTTAATATTACCTATAAATCTCTCTCTTTTTGTTTATTCGTTGGCATCCTATTGTTTTCCCAAATTTGATAATAATTCTAATGTACTAAATATGCATTATAATGTTTAATTTTTTTTTTCATTCCATTTTGCTGCCATTAAATTAGTATAGCCATCACTATTAGTTTTTTCAGTTATGTTTGGTTTGATATTCTATTATTATTATTATTATTATTATTATTATTATTAATTTAGTGTTTCTAAATTGGTATTTGAATTAAATTAGTATAGCCATCACTATTAGTTTTTTCAGTTATGTTTGGTTTGATATTCTATTATTATTATTATTATTATTATTATTATTATTAATTTAGTGTTTCTAAATTGGTATTTGTTTTGCATTTCATTTTTCCATTGTAAGATTTCATGGGAAGACTTTACAAGAACAATTTTTATTTATTTGAATTTAAGTAAAATATTAAATGTTTAATTTTTTTTTAAATGAGACAAAATATAAATAATTTAATGGTATGGATTATGGAGGATGTTGCTGAATTTAAATGTTGAATAAAATAAAATGAAAGAGATAATGACTCTCTATCTCCACTATCTCTCTCTCCTAATTTGATTGTAGGTTTTAAACTTTCAATTTGGATAATAATTTGTTGCTCATGATTTAATTTATTAGGAATTGATTGCAACCGACAATTTTAGTGTTTTTCTTCCTTTGGGTGAGCTTCCAAACTGGCTTGAGTACAAGAGTGAGGGATCAATTTTATATTTTGTGTGCACACGCTAGTAAAGCAAAAGATTCGAGGATGGTCTTTATGTGCGATATTTGCAAGAAGCTTTCATGATATGAATGGATTCACTATAATCTATGAATTAAAAAATTATACCAAGAAAATCACATGGTAATATCGACAAAAGAATTGTCTTACATGTTAGGAATATCTATGGTTGCACTCTATTGGAAGCCGGAGATGAAATGGAGTATTCAATAATACATAATGAGTAGTGGTTTCCAAGTGAAGAAGTTTGGGGTCAACCTGATTTATGACAATGATGAAAAGAATTACCTATCCTATTTTGAACCAATAATTGAAAATGCATGTCTTCCTTGCAATGATGATTATATAGTATTTTATATTACAATAAGATAATATTTTACAATCATATAAGAATTAAAAAGATAACAGCAGAAAACATAGAACCAAATCGTATCAATTTAAAGTAGAATTGTAAAGAATACAAGAGTTCAAAATTAAAAAATACACCAAAAACTGAGAGAGAGAGAGAAAACTTTTTCTTTGTGGAAAAACAGAAAATTATGCAAGGAATGATTGAGAGAACAACAAATTTATAGCAAGAGGTTAAGAATAAAAAGAGTCAAAAATAAAAGAAGATAAAGGGGTAGGGGAATAGTGATATTAAGTTAGAGAATAGTGAGGATATGAAAAGTTAAAATGGAATGAGAAAAGTTGAAGAAAGTATAATAATAAATAAGAATAATTAAAAATAAGATTAATATGATATTTTGATTTTAATAAAATTGAGTTATTAATTCATCTTAAATGTTAAACAATTATATGAAAAATTGAAAAAAAAAAAGATGATGACATGGCTGCTGATGTGGCTCAACACAATCATATAAGAATTAAAAAGATAACAACAGAAAACATAGAACCAAATCGTATCAATTTAAAGTAGAATTGTAAAGAATACAAAAGTTCAAAATTAAAAAATACACCAAAAACTGAGAGAGAGAGAGAGAAAACTTTTTCTTTGTGGAAAAACAGAAAATTATGCAAGGAATGATTGAGAGAACAACAAATTTATAGCAAGAGGTTAAGAATAAAAAGAGTCAAAAATAAAAGAAGATAAAGGGATAGGGGAATAGTGATATTAAGTTAGAGAATAGTGGGGATATGAAAAGTTAAAATGGAATGAGAAAAGTTGAAAAAAGTATAATAATAAATAAGAATAATTAAAAATAAGATTAATATGATATTTTGATTTTAATAAAATTGAGTTATTAATTCACCTTAAATTTTAAACAATTATATGAAAAATTGAAAAGAAAAAAGATGATGACATGGCTGCTGATGTGGCTCAACGGGAGCGTAGCAACATTAATTACTACGCTTCAGCTTTTAGTAATATATAGATATAGATGTATATGATCATTTGATTATTGAAAACTAAGCCTTGCATGCATTATTAGTCTTTGCTGGACTTGACTGCAGTATGCGTGTTTCATAGAAAATGATGAAAAAATAAATTAAACAAAAAGGACTAGAAATATCATCAAACCAAAAGAGGAAAATTTTCAATCAAATGTGTTCACAGTTTCACATTTTTTCTGAAGAATGTGAGAGGAACTGCAATAATTCCATTAGTAAATGGACATTCCTCATCTCTTCTTCTGCCTAAAAGAAATAAAGAATTTACATGGATTTACAAAATTGTTTCTGCGGTTTTATCTTAGTGGCGCCATATCACAGTTCATATAAGCGAGAAGTGAGATCAATGAAGATCTCTTCACTGCAGGGGATTGTGAGACCACCCATTGGATGATCGAATCCAAATTCTTCCTCAGCTTTACATAGCAATTCTTGAAATGAAGGCTGGTTCAAAAATGTTAAAGGAATTATGAAGCGCCTCCTTTCACTCTCTCTTACATATATTGTAATGTAGCCTTTTGGAACATCTATAGATGGCGAAGATACTTTCTTTCCAAATGAGTTTGATCGTCAGAGAATGTGCTCAGCATGCATAATACTGGGAAAACGAATAGCCATGGATATCCGGCTGTACAGTATTTCTTAGAAAACTGAAAGTAAGGGTTTGATATCAGATGGTGTGAGGACTTGTTTTGGCTTGGATTTTATGTTTGCGTGTATATATAGACGAATGGTGTGTGTGAAAATTTCTGTTGTGTGGAATGTGTGGTGCAGAGGCAAAATTGGCTGGGGTTCCGTTAGAGATATAAGCATTTGAAGGATCACATGGACCTGTCTTCCAACTCATCAATCAAGAACTTGGTAGTGATTGAGACCTTATATTTGTAATACATTATGCACTAGCATGTCCAAGACAACAGCCAGCTACAAGGGGACCCCATTGATATGAAAGATACATGGATTGGAGAAAACTCTGAAGTCTGAACTACTAGCTGATCTATTGCAGTAGGACAGGTTTAGACACATATGTCGAATAGTTTTTGACAACATATTTGAAACTGGATCAGCCTCTTGTATGATAGGGTTTATGGACAAACAATTAGCTATAATTAAGATATCCTTATCTTTTTATTTTTTGGCAGACAACATTTGTAACATAATGCAAATTTTATAACTTAACAACAAGTATAGTCTCATCTATTTGCATCAAATAGGACCATTAATAAAGCCTCCCTGGCAGGGGATATTTGGGGACTAGCATAGTAAAGGGATAGAATATAGTAAGTTAACACGCGTTTGAAAGATAATTGCAAACTAGCATCTCGAGTTTTAGAAACTCGAGTTCCATATAAAACTCGAGGCTTAAAGACTTGCTTCCTACTTGCTGAGTTGGACACTATTATGCCACATAGATCTCGAGTCTTAAAGACTCGAGTTCTACAAAGCAAAACCGAGTCTTTAAGACTCGATTTTCTTCAGGAAATGCCACTGATCTCGAGTCTGTAAGACTTGATTTCTACCAGAATAAAATCTAAGTGTTTTATGTATCTGGTTTGGGGTTATGTGGAAATGAGGGTTAAAAAAAAAATTCACAGTGGATTGATGTGGTTTGATAATGAATAAATGGGAGCAGTAATATAAGATAGGAGAACTGCCAAATGTTTGTGAGTAAATATAGAAAGAGAGGGGCTGTGTCTTACTACTGACCTTAGTGCAAGACAGTGAGAGAGCTGAGTGAGAGGTCGCCGATGAGAGGAGATGAGAGTTTTCTGCCGCCGATGAGATGCGCTTGTCTCCGGTAGAGTGAAGGTTTGGGGTTTGTATGTTTGGGTGTGAAGGAGAGTAAGAGTGTTCTTGACGCTTAAGTGAGAGTGAGAAGTGAAATAAAAGTTGAGTTTGTGTTTTGTGTTTGAAATATGATCACAAATCGAGTATTAAAAACTTGATTTCAATGTGGCTCCACGTGGAAAAAAGTCCACGTCAGATGTTTGTAGCTCAGGATCTCAAGTATTAGAAACTAGATTTCTACCCGGAACTCAAGTTTTAAAAACTCAAGATGCTACTTTTCCACTTTGTTTTGAAACTGGGTAACTAACGAAATCCTTAGCAATCTAATGTTAAATGAAAAAAAAATTCCTCCCAGGCATATTCTTCTCATAATAGATTTTAAGAGTTAACCGTCAACCTCAATTTAATCTAAATCCTAGAAAAGAAAAAAAAAAAAAATTTGTCTGAATCAGTAAAAGACCAAGATTTGCTCCAACTGAGTATAAGGCATTCATTTATGTTTACAAATGAAAGTAAAATTTCCAACAGTAAGAAACATGAGAATCTGCAGACTGCAAATATGTACATTGATCATCATGGCTTAAGGTGAGGAAGGAAAACATACTCAATAATATGTCTTCAACCTAGCTCGCCAACTTTTAGCTGCCTTAGTACAATGACTTCTGGGACAAACCCCCATGAAGCGCACGTGAAGTATGTCCTACAAGTAGTTCAACTGGAACCTACCCTGTATCAAGGACTATTGCATTATAAGAGATGAAATTATTATTATTTTTTTTATAGGTAATAACAGCTTTATTGATAATAAAAGCACAATGAATTTATTGATAATAAAAGCACAATGAATTTACGATAGTAAACTCACTATACTGAAAAGAATAGAAACCAATCAAAAAGAAAGACTAATAGAATTAAGGAAGTCAAACAAAGAATGGCAACGCGTAAACCCTCAAATCCGGAACCACTCAAACAAAGTCCTGAGTAGCAAAGACTTCACACAGTCTACAAGTCTCTTAGTTTCCTCAAAAGTACGGGCATTGTGTTCCTTCCAAATTAACCACATAATACACACTGGAACCATATTCCACACTTTTGAAGTGTGACTCCCCAACCAATTCCACCATGCAGTAAGAAGAGAAACAACATTCTTCGGCGTCACCCACTGAACCCCAAACAAACGAAGGACTTCACTCCACAAAGTATAAGCATACTTACAATGGATCAATAAATGATCCACAGTTTTCTCTTCACATTGACAAAGGTAGCACCAATTCACAAGAGGTAACTTCTTCTTAACAAGGTTATCTATAGTAAGAAGCCCACCCCTAGTAGCTGTCCATAAGAAGAAAGCCACCCTTTTAGGTACCTTAACACACCAAATGCTCTTCCAAGGAAAAGACACCAACGGGGCAAGCGACCAACACAAGAATCATTAGTAGACATGTCATTTTGGGTGATGACTTTCAAAACAAATTTCAATCTCTCTTTTTACCTCGTTTTTTCCTTGAACTTTGGTATGATCTCTTATAAAATACCACAGTAAGGTGAATTAATTATTTTACCCAACACATGGGGTTTTTAACTTTTAAATGGGTTGTTGAGTTAAGACAATGTTCAAACTTCAAACTTAGGACCACCTGCTTTGAAACTATGATAAATTACTAGTTCTCTCAAAAGTTTAAGCTATTAGGAAATGGTGAATTCAATCATTTAACCATTATTCTAACAATCTCATTATCAAAGTGAGAAAGAGTAATAAGCTTAACCACATGAGATTTGAGTTCCTGATTAAGACATGTCATTTTGCAGTTTAGCATGCAGTGAAAAACCAAGCCAACTCAACTAGATGATTTCATAATTTGGGTTCAATTGAACTCTTTAAAAAAAAAAAATGAAAGAACAATCTTGAGTATGTAAAAGTACAATTCTTCCAATAAATCATTGAAAATGACCCTGGGATAAGAAAAGTTGCACAGATCACTATTATCCATAAAAAAACCTTGGCATGCTAAATCAAACAAAAAGGACAAGAAATATCACAAAAACTAAAGAGAATCCCTTTCAACAAAGAGTTGACTCGATTTTATATTTCTCAGGAGAATGTGAGAAGGACTACAGTATTTCTACTCATAACATCTTTACTGGAAGAACAATCGCCATCTCTACTTATGCCTAAAGAAAGAAAGAATTTACATAGATATACAAAATTTTTGCTACTCTTTTATCTTAGTGGCACCATATTACAATTCATGTAAGTGAGAAGTGAGATCAATGAAGATGTCTTCACTGCAGGGAATTGTTAGACCACCCATTGGATGATCATATCCAAATTCTTCCTCAGCCTTACTTAGCAATTCTAGAAATGAAGGCTGGTTCAAGAATGATATAGGAATTACAAAGCGCCTCTTTTCGCTCTCTCCAACATAAACTGCAATGTAGCCTTTTGGAACATCTATAGATATTGAAGCTACTTGCTTTCCAAATGAGTTTGAGCGTCGGAGAATGTGCTTAGCATGCATAATACCGGGCAAACGAATGGCCATGATAATCTATCTATATTATATTGCAGAGAAAGATGATGAAGATCACAAAGCAAAAGGGTGAAGAAATTAAGGATTTGATATCAGAGGATGTGAGGATTTGGTTCGTATTTGGATGACATGCATGAGTATATATATATATATATAGATTAGTACGTGTGAAAATCTCTGAAGTGTGGAATGAATGGTGTAGAGGCAATTGGCTGGTGTTGTGTGATAGACATAAGCACTTGAAGTGTCACATGGACATGTCTTCCAACTTATCATTTAGAACTTGGCTGTGATTGAGACTCTATATTTGTTGATACATGAAGGGACCCAATTCAAATCAAAGATATATATATTGGAAAAATTTTATCTATTGGCGGGCATCTTATTATAGAGGACAGGTTTAGACATATATGTATATTATTTATTTGAAACAACATATAATTGGAACTGGATTAGTCTCTTGTATGATGGGCCCTTTGGATAAACAATTTCAAGTTTTTAACATCGTAACATGAAATCTACAACAAGTGTAGCCATGAAGATTGTTAGTAAAGGCTCTTTAGAATTTTGAT
The DNA here is from genome assembly GCF_002906115.3 of Quercus suber. Taxonomy (NCBI): domain Eukaryota; kingdom Viridiplantae; phylum Streptophyta; class Magnoliopsida; order Fagales; family Fagaceae; genus Quercus; species Quercus suber. The sequence continues at coordinate 596,645 of NW_027069738.1, forward strand.
GTGTTTAGGACATATTTTCATGTACATTTCAGAACAAATTTTGTTGTGTTAACTTTTAACCTCAATAAATCTAAATTATGGATAGGCAAAAAAGAAAAGAAAAGAAAAGTGTTTGTACTCTGTAGCAGTAAAACCTTGATTTTGGGAACTGAGTATAAGATATGCACATGAGTCATGAGAATGAAATTTACAACTGTAAGAAACATTAGAATGTGCAGATATGTACTTGAATCATTGTGTCTTGAGGTGAGGAAGAGAAACATACTGAATAACGTGTCCTCAACCTAACTCATTGACTTTTTGGTGCCTTAGTACAATGACTTCCGGGACAAACCCCCATGAAGAGCACATGAAGTATGTCCTACAAGGTTTATTACCTTAGTTTTTGTCCCAAGTTCTCAAAACTTTTGTAAAGCTTTATTATTATTATTATTATTATTGGAATAATACTTTATACATATTAAAAGAAGAAAAACAAAATAATTAGAAATGCATGGAATTAGTACCACCTCCCTTCTATAACCTAAGGCAAAAATCCAGGATGGAGTTGATTTCATTCACTGTTACACAAACTGGACCATTTAGCAATATTGTGGCAAAAGTAGTTCCCTCTATAAGTGTGGCTTACAAAAGGGGGATTGGAGGATCCCAAGAGCTACATCTTGAGTAAGTAGAAATAGAAAGCATAAAATTCCAATGCATTTCAAATATGTTCATGGTTTGACTTGTAGTGCACAGTGCAAACCAAAAACTGGCTCAGTTTGATGATTTCATCATTTGGGTTCAATTGAACTCTTTGAAAAATTGAAAACATTCTTGAGTACATAAAAGAAAAGTGTTCCAATAAATCGAGGATGACTCAGAGATGAGAAAAGTTGCACAGATCACTGTTATCCATAGAAACATCATGCCTAGTTAAATCAACTAAAAGGGACTAGAAATATCACAGAATCAAAAGAGGATCAATTTCAACTAATAGGTGTCTCAATTTTACATTTCTTGGGAGAATGTGAAAGGGAATGCAGTAATTCTATCTGTAACATCTTTAATGGATAGGCAATCCCCATCTCTTCAGCCTATAAGAAATAAAGAATTTACATGTATTTACAAAATTGCTTCTACTGTTTTGTCTTAGTGGCGCCATATCACAATTCATGTAAGCGAGAAGTAAAATCAATGAAAATGTCTTCACTGCAAGGAATTGTAAGACCACCCATTGGATGATCATACCCAAATTCTTCCTCAGCCTTACTTAGCAATTCTAAAAACGAAGGCTGGTTCAAGAATGATATAGGAATTATGAAGCGCCTCTTTTCACTCTCTCCAACATATACTGCAATGTTGCCTTTTGGAACATCTATAGATGTTGAAGCAACTTGCTTTCCAGATGAATTTGATCGCCGGAGAATGTTCTTAGCATTTATGATACGAGGCAAATGAATGGCCATAGCAATCTATCTATGAAGTATTGCTGAGAAAGATTATTAAGATCACAAACAAAAGGGAGAAGAAAGTAAGGATTTGGTATCAGAGGATGTGAAGACTTGGTTTTGGATTTTGATGATATGTGTGTGCATATATATAGATGAATAGAATGTGTGAAAAACTGGCAAAGAGGAAGTTGGCTGGGGTTGTGTGATAGACATAAGCATTTGAGGACCTGTCTTCCAATTCATCATCAAGAACTTGGCAGTGATTGAGACAGTACAATTGATGGTACAAGAAGGGACCCAGTTCAAGTGAAAGACATGTGGATTAGAGAAATTCCAACCTATTGGCTGATCTCTTATAACAAAGGACAGGTTTAGACAGGTATGTCTATTACTTATAGGAAACAACATAGAACTGGATTAGCCTCTTGTATGATGAGCCTTTTGGATAAACTATTACCTACATTTATGATTATATTGTGCAAACCTAACTAATGCTTTATCCATTACGAATGTTAATAATGGCTCCTTGGAATTTTGATGAGTTATAGGACACACTTAATGTGCTCTTCAAAACAAATTTTGATGAGTTAGTCATTGACATCAATGAAATCAAAATTATGGAAAAGCAAAAGACTTAAAGACCCTGATTTTCTCAACAGTCTACATAATATAAGTAATGTACTTGAGAATGAAATTTCCAACTGTTTGAAACATGAGAATATGCAGATATGTCAATTTGGGTGCTGACTACTGGCAAAACAAAATTCTTCACATTTTCTACCTTTTTTCCTTGACCATTATTAATTTATTATGGTCTCATTACAAAAGATTCAAAGTGAATGTAACTACCTTAGCCTCATGACACTTGGGTACATTAGTCATCCATTTTGTAACCCTAGAAATTTATACTAATTTATTTGTCCGCATGTGTTAAATAGTAACCAGAAAGACATTGCACTTCCCAAATTTGATCTTCTAACCAAGCTAAAATATTGAAAACGAAACGGAAATAGATATAATCTAGGGTTATAGACATTTTGATTTCCCTTACTTGTGTTGGTTTTGATTTTCATAAAATGGGCAAAAGTACGGTTTTACCAATAAAAAGTGAGGCTTTATATAGTTTTACATAAGTAAATAAGCTAAGTAGGCTCCACAAATAACCCCATTCCTCTCACTTAATTAGTCTCAGTGGACCAACAAAATGGAAAATCAAAAATAAATAAATGAAGGAGAAAATGACCATGTGAATATGTGACAAATATTATAAAAATATTTATGACCATATGATTATTGAAAACTAAGCCTTGCTTGGATTGTTAGTCTTTGGTAGGCTTGACTACAGTATACACGCAATTCGTAGGAAATGATGCAAAAATAAAGTAAACAAAAAGGACTAGAAATATCATTAAACCTATACTGGACAAATTTCAATCAAAATGTGTTCACAATTTCACAATTTTCTAAAGAATGTAAGAGGAACTGCAATAATTCTATTAGTAATTTTTTTAGTAAAAGGACATTCCTCAACTCTTCTTCTGCCTAAAAGAAATAAAGAATTTACATGGATTTACAAAATTGTTCTTCTGTTTTATCTTAGTGGCTCCGTATCACAATTCGTATAAGTGAGAAGTGAGATCAAAGAAGATCTCTTCGCTGCAGGGGATTGTGAGACCACCCATTGGATGATCAAATCCAAATTCTTCCTCAGCTTTACTTAGCAATTCTTGAAATGAAGGCTGGTTTAAAAATGATATAGGAATTACAAAGCGCCTCCTTTCACTCTCTCCAACATATATAGCAATGTAGCCTTTTGGAACATCTATAGATGGTGAAGACACTTTCTTTCCAAATGAGTTTGATCGTCGGAGAATTTGCTTAGCATGCATAATACCTGGCAAACGAATGGCCATGGATATCTGGTAGTATTTCTTAGAAAAAAGACAAGCTTCGCAAAAGAAAAGGGAGAAGAAAGTAAGGATTTGATATTAGATGATGTGAGGACTTGTTTTGGCTTTGGATGATATGTTTGCATGTATATATAGATAAATGGTGTGTGTGAACATTTTTGTTGTGGAATGAGTGGTGTAGAGGCAAGATTGGCTGCGATTCTGTCAGAAATATAAGCCTTTGAACGATCACATGGACCTGTCTTCCATTTCATGATCAAGAACTTGGTAGTGATTGAGACCTTATATTTGTAGAAACACATTATGCCCTAGCATTTCCAGTACAACCAGCTGCAAGGGGGCCCCATTGAAATGAAAGATATATGGATAGGAGAAAACTCTGAACTACCATTTGACCTACTGCAGGAGGACAAGATTAGACATATATGTCAAATATTTTTTGACTAACATAATTGGAACTGGATTAGTCACTTGTATCATGGGGCTTCTTGACATCTAGTAATAATTAAGATATATTTATCTTCTTCTTCATTAAATGGTGTGTGTGATCATTTCTGTTGTGTAAAATGAGTGGGGTTGCTGGGATTCTGTCAGAAATATAAGCATTTGAACGATCACATGGACCTGCCTTCAAACTCATCATCAAGAACTTGGTAGTGATTGAGACCTAATATTTCACATTATGCCCTAGCATCTCCAATGCAACAAGCTACAAGGGGGCCCCATTGATATGAAAGATATATGGATTGGAGAAAACTCTGAACTATTGTAGTAGGACGACAAGATTAGACATACATGTCGAATATTTTTTGACTACAACACAATTGGGACTGGATTAGTCTCTTGTATGATGGGGCTTCTGGACAAACATCTAGTTATAATTAAGATATATTTATATTCTTCTTCATTTTTGTTTTTTTGGTAGAGAACATCTGTAACATCATGCAAATCTTATATCTTTACAAATAGTATAGCCTCATCTATTTGCGCCAAATAGGAATATTGATAAATCCTCCCTGACATATATTTCTCATAACAGATTTTAAGAGTTAACCGTTATCTCAACTTAAATTAAATCCTATAAAAGAAAAAAGAAAAAAAATTGTCTGTATCACTATAGACCAAGATTTTCTCCAACAGAGTATATGACATTCATTTATGTATACAAATGAAAGTGAAATTTCTAACAGTAAGAAACATGAGAATCTACGGACTGCAGATATGTACATTGATCATCATGGCTTATGGTGAGGAAGGAAAATATACTCAATAATATGTCCTCAACCTAACTCGCCGACTTTTTGCTGCCTCAGTACAATGACACTTGAGACAAAACCCCATGAAGAGCACATGAAGCATGTCCTACAAGTAGATCAACTGCAACCTACCCTGTATCAAGGACTATTGCATTGTAAGAGACAATTATTGCGAGCAAGCAACACAAGAATCATCAGTATACATAATACATGTCATTTTGGGTAGTGACTAGAAAACAAATTTCATCTCTTTTTTACCTCATATTTCCTTGAACTTTGCTATGATCTCTTTTAAATTACAGATGTTAGGTGAATTCAATCATTTAACCTAACACATGGGATTTTTAACTTTTTTAAATGGGAGGCAGTGTTGAGACAATGTTCAAATTCAGGACCATTTACTTTGATTACACGATCAATTACCGGTTGTCCTAGAAGCTCAAGCTATTAAGAAATGATGAATTTAATCCTTTAAGCATTATTCTAACAATCTCATTATCAAAGAAGAAAGGAACAAGCAGACCCTCAAGAGATTTGAGTTAATGGTTAAGAGATGTCAATTTTTGGTTTCACATGCTGTGCAAACCAAAATCAGCTCAGCTAGATGATTTCATTATTTGGTTTCAATTGAAATCTTTGAACATTGGAAGAACATTCTTGAATACATTAAAAAAAAAAAATTGTTCCAATAGATCATTGAGGATGACTTTCAGATGAGAAAAGTTGCATAGATCACTATTATCCATAGAAACATCATACCAAGTTAAATTAAATTAAAGGGAGTAGAAATATCATAGTCTAAAGAGAATAATTGCACAGATCACTATTACCCATAGAAATCCTTGGCATGTTAAATCAAATTAAAAGGACAAGAAATATCATAAAACCAAAGAGAATCCCTTTCAACAAAAAGTTGACTCAAATTTACATTTCTTTGGAGAATGTGAGAAGGGCTACAGTAATTTAATTGTAACATCTTTAGTGGATGGACAATCCCCATCTCTTCTTCTGCCCAAAGAAAGAAAGAATTTACATAGATATACAAAATTGTCACTACTGTTTCATCTTAGAGGCACCATATCACAATTCATGTAAGCGAGAAGTGAGATCAATGAAGATGTCTTCACTGCAAGGAATTGTGAGACCACCCATTGGATGATCATACCCAAATTCTTCCTCAGCCTTACTTAGCAATTCTAGAAATGAAGGCTGGTTCAAGAATGATATAGGAATTACAAAGCGCCTCATTTCGCTCTCTCCAACATAAACTGCAATGTAGCCTTTTGGAACATCTATAGATGTTGAAGCTAATTGCTTTTTGAATGAGTTGGAGCGTCGAAGAATGTGCTTAGCATGCATAATACCGGGCAAACGAATGGCCATGGCAATCTATCTATTTTATATTGCTGAGAAAGATAATGAAGATCACAAAGCAAAGGGCAAAGAAATTAAGAACTTGATATCAAGGGATGTGAGGATTTGGTTTGGTTATGGATAATATGCGTGTGCATATATATAGATTAATAATGAGTGTGAAAATCTCTGAAGTGTGGAATGAATGGTGTAGAAGCAATTGGTTGGTGTTGTGTGATAGACATAGGCACTTAAAGTGTCACATGGATATGTCTTCCAACTCATCATTTAGAACTTGGCTGTGAATGAGACTATATTTTTTGGTACATGAAGGGACCCAATTCGAATGATATATGTATTGGAAAGTTTTTACCTATTGGCTGACTTTTTATAATATAGGACAGGTTTAGACATATATGTCTATTATTTATATGAAACAACATATGACTAGAACTGGATTAGTCTCTTGTATGATGGGCCCTTTGGATAAACAATTTGTAACATCATAACTTGCAAATTTACAACTAGTGTAGCCATGAAGATTGTTAATAAAGGCACTTTACAATTTTGATGTGTTAATGGACATATTTTCAGGTACCCTTCAAAACAAATTTCCTTAATAAATCCAAATGATGGAAAGAAAAAGAAAGAAAAGTTATCTGTAGCAATAAAACCCTGATTTTTGGAACAGCGTATATTATATGTAGATGATAATGAAATTTCCAACTGTAAGAAACATTAGAATGTGCAGATATGTAGATCAATCATTGTGGCTTGAGGTGAGGAAGAGAAACGTCCTGAATAACATGTCTTCAACCTAACTCATCGACTTTTTGGTGCCTCAGTACAATGACTTCTGGGACAAACTCTCATGAAGAGCACATGAAGTATGCCCTACAAGTAGTTCAACTATTCAAGTCCAACCCACCCCGTATCAAGTATTGAGCCTCTTTTTATTCTTTTTTCTTTTTTTTTTCTTTTTTTTTTAAAATTTAATTTAATTTAATTTTTTTATGATCATCTAGTATTGAGCCTTGTTTAGCCCAAGCTCATTAGGGTTTATTTACTTGTTTGTTTTAAACTTTTTTTATTTTTTTTATTTTTTTATGATACTTTATATTAAATATATATATATATTAATTTAAATGATAAAATTCATAATTTCCTATTGGCTTAAGTTTTAACCAAATTTTTCCGCCAAAAAGAAAAAAAAAAAATTAGACTTACTTATGAGCTTCAGTTAGCTTAACCGTCTTCAAATAAGAGATTTTAGGGTTTAATTCCTGCCTACAACTTACCTCTCATTTTATGATTAAACTTAATTTTTAGCCTTTTAGGACAATTTGTAATTTATAATATTAAAAATAGAAATGTAACTAAATTACAAATGTGGGCATAGTATTCTCATTAGACTTATTAAACTTGCATTTAGTTAAAAAAAAAAAAAAAAAACCAATAAGAAATTATGCATCTACACAAGGGTGAGAGATAAGGGCTTGGTTGTGAGCTATTCTTCCTCAGTCTACCATGGCTATGGAAACCTATTGAAGCAAGTGTCTCAAAGGTGTTTGAAGTTTCTTTCAACAAGTTGTTTGGAAGATTTCATTTTGGTGAAGTTGGGTTTTGTAAAACTCATTGAGGTAAAGAAGTATTTTTTTCAAACTTTGTTGTGTAAGCTCATGTTGTGTGATAAACTTTGAGTAGAAGACCATTGTAACTTGTTGATTATAGTGGATTATTTAAAGCTTGACTCGTGAATTTGGGCTTAGTGTTGAATGGAAACACATAAATCTTGTGTGCATTATGTATGCCTTCTATGTGTTTGATGATTTTTCTCTTAGATTCTATATACATATCTTGCTGGTTTAGCCTTTATATATTTTTTTGTTGGAATGCAATAGTCCTTGATTGGGAAAAACTACCCACTTCTTGGTGAGCGCAAAGTCTCACTCTCAACCAAGAATGAATTTCAGCCACAACAAGAAGTGGGAGCAAGTTCTTAACCAAGTGTGAATATCAGCCACAACAAATATGAAGACTAAACCAGCAAGATATGTATATAGAAAAAGAAAAAAAAGGAAAAAAAAAAAGACTATTAAATTGATAAGAAATGATATTATTTCAATTGACTAACAGAAGAATCATCAGCAGACATGTCATTTTGGGTGCTGACTAGCAGCCAAAAAGACATCATCTTTTTTTAGCCCATCTTTTTAATTAACCACTGGTATTATTAATTAATTTCGTCAAAATAATATTTTGATTTCAAAATGCTCCAACAATCTCATTATCAAAGCAAGAAAGAGTAAAATGAGCCTCATGTGATTTGAGTTCATGGTCAAGACCAGCTCAACTAGAGAATTTCATCATATGGTTCAATTGATCTCCTTGAGCAATGGAAGATCATTCTTGAGTACTTAAAAGAAAAAATTGTTCCAATAAATCATTGAAGATGACCCTGGGATAGGAAAATTTGCACAGATCTCTATTACCCATATAAAACCTTGGCATGTTAAACCAAATAAAAAAGACAATTATTACCATAAAAACTAAAGAGGATTACTTTCAACAAAAATTTAACTCAATTTTACATTTCTCCAAAGAATATGAGAGGGACTATGGTATTTCTACTTGTAACATCTTTAGTGGATGGACATTCCCCATCTCTTCTTTTGCCAAAAGAAAGAGAGAATTTTTCATAGATATACAAAATTGTCACAGCTGTTTTATCTTAGTGGCGCCATATCACAATTCATGTAAGCGAGAAGCGATATCATTGAAGATGTCTTCACTGCAGGGAATTGTGAGACCACCCATTGGATGATCAAATCCAAATTCTTCCTCAGCTCTACTTAGCAATTCTTGAAATGAAGGCTGGTTCAAAAATGATATGGGAATTACAAAGCGCCTCCTTTCACACTCTCCAACATATATTGCAATATAGCCTTTTGGAACATCTCTAGATGTTGAAGCTACTTGCTTTTTCAAATGAGTTTGGTCGTCGGAGAATGTTCTTAGTATGCATAATACTGGGCAATCGAATAACCATGGCTATCTAACTAGTATGAAATGTTTCTGGAAAGGTGATGAAGATCAAAAAACAACGAGAGAGGAAAGTTAGGAATTGATATCAGAGGATGAGTGGACTTGTTTTGGCTTTGGTGGGATGATATGAGTGTGCTATATATAAGTGACTAGTATACGCAAAAATCTCTGAAATGTGCACTGGATGACATAGAGACAACTGGCTGGGGTTGTGTGAGAGACATAAGCACTTGAAGAGTCACATGATCTGTTTTCCAACTTAATCATCAATAACTTGACAGTGATTGAGACTCTACATTTGTTGATACAAGAAGGGACCCATTTCAAATGAAAGATATATGGTTGGAGAAAATTCAAACCAATTGGCTGACCTCTAATAATAGAGGACAGGTTTAGACATATATGTCAATTATTTATAGGTGACAATAAATAGTTGGAACTGGATTACTACTGGATTAGTAGTCTCTGGTATGATGGGAGTTTTGGATAAAGTATTACCTTTATTTAGGAATCAATGAAAACTAAGCCATATCTTTTCAATTGCTGAGTAAGAATGTTAATAAAGATGCCTTGAAATTTTGATGTCAGGACATACTTCATGTGCTCTACAGAACAAATTTTGATGTGTCAACAGTTAACATTTAACCGTTACCCTCAATGAAATTTAAATCATGGAAAAGAAAAAAGAAAAATGGAGTTCTCTGCAGCAATAAAGACCGTGATATTCTCAGCCGAGTATATGTAAGTTATGTACTTTAGAATGACACTCAACTGTACGAAGCATTAGAATCTGCAGATAATGCACATGCATATTTGTGGCTTGAGTTGAGGAGCAACATAATCAATGACATGTCCTCAACCAAACTCACCCTTTTTTTGGCGCCTCAGTACAATGACTTCTGAGACAAACCCTCATGAAGAGCACATGAAATATGTCCTACAAGTTGTTCAACTGCAACCCATCCCATAGAAATGAAATTATTACAAGAGGCAGGCACAAAATACATCAGTGGTCATGTCTTTTTGAGTGCTCACTACCTACAAAAAAAAATTGTTCCCTTTTTCTCCTGTATTTCCTTCACCTTTGTTATGGAGATTCAAAGTGACAGAGTGTAAAAACTTTAGTTTCATGAGATTTGGACGCATGTGGTCATCCACTTTGTAAGAGTTATAAGGGTCTCTACTTTAGCAAAACTGCACATACACATTTTTACTTATTGTTTGTTCCAAATGTGTTTTACCCAGATAGATACCATACTTTCCAAAGTCAATCTGTTAACCAAGCTGAAACGTTGGTAACAAAAAAGAAACAGATATGATAAAGGGTTAAAAACATTTTGGTTCCTCTTAATTAGTCTCGGTGAATGGGGAAAATGGAAAATCAACTATAGAAAAGGCAAAAAGACCATCTGATTAATATTAAAAAGATGAATATGACCACATGGTTATTGAAAACTAAGCCTTGCTCAAATTAATAGCCTTTGGTAGACTTGACTGGCAGTTTGCACCTTTGGTAGAAAATGATGAAAAAATAAATTAAACAAAAGGGACTAGAAATATCATAAAACCTAAAAAAGATTAGTTTCAATTAAAATGTGTTCCCAGTTTTACATTTTCTGAAGAATGTTGGAGGAACTGCAATAATTTGATTAGTAATATATTTGGTGGATGGACAATCCTCATCTCTTCTTCTGCCTAAAAGAAATAAAGAATTTACATGGATTAACAAAATCGTTTCTACTGTTTTAGCTATGAGGAACCATCTCACAATTCATATAAGCGAGAGGTGAGATTGATGAAGATGTCTTCACTGCAGGGAATTGTAAGACCACCCATTGAATGATCAAATCCAAATTCTTCCTCAGCTTTACTTAGCAATTCTTGAAATGAAGGCTGGTTCAAAAATGATATAGGAATTACAAAGCGCCTCCTTTCACTCTCTCCTACATATATTGCAATATAGCCTTTTGGAACATCTATAGATGTTGAAGCTACTTGCTTTCCAAATGAGTTTGATCGTCGGAGAATGTGCTTAGCATGCATAATACCGAGCAAATGAATGGCCATTGATATCTGGCTATAGAGTACTGCTGAGAAAAATGATGAAGTTCGCAAAAGAAAAGGGAGAAGAATTTAAGGATTTGATATCAGAGGATGTGAGGACTTGGCTTGGTTTTTGATAATATGCTTTCATCTATATATAGATGAATGGCGTGTGAAAATTTATGTTATGTGGATTGTGAAATAAGTGATGTAGAGGCAAATTGGCTGGGGTTTTTCCAAAGAGATAAACATTTGAAGGATCGCATGGACCTGTCCTCCAACTCATTATCAAGAAGTTGGTAGTGATTAAAACCTTTTATTTTTTGAATGAGTTATACGTCCAAGCATTTCCTGGACAAAAAGCAGCAGCAAGGGGACCATTTCGAGATGAAAGATACATGGATTGGATAAAGCTTTGAACTACCAGCAGACCTCTTTCAATAGGAGGACAGGATTAGACATATATGTCGAATATTTCTTGCCAATATTTGGAACTAAATTATCCTCTTGTATGATGGGGATTTTGGACAAAAAATTAACTATAATTAAGATATCTTCTTCTTTTTTTGTTTTTTTTTTTTGGGGGGGAGGGGGAGGGGGGTTGTGGGGTGTTAGAGAACATCTACAACATCATGCTGATGACTTAAATGTTAACCTTAATGCAGTCTAAATCCTAAAAAAGAAAAGGGAAGCAATAAAATTTACATGTTAGATAAGACACTTATTTTCTCTAATGGAGGATAAGACATTTATTCATGTTATAAAACTGAGAGTGAAATTTCCAACAATAAGCAACATGAGAATCTGCAGGTATGCACATGGATCATCTGGCTTAGGGTGAGGAAAATAAATTGTACTAACATGTCCTTAACCTTACTCACCTACTTTTTTGGTGCCTCGGTACAATGACTTGCAGGACAAAGCCCCATGAAGAGCACATGAAGTATGTCCTACAAGTAGTTCAACTGCAACCCATAGCATTTCAAGGACTATATATGGCAGTCTAAGAGATGAAATTATTGCAAGCAGTTGGCACGAAAATAATCAGTAGAGAAGTCATTTTGGATGCTAACAACTGGCAAAACACATTTCTTCTCTTTTTCTCCATTATTTCCATGACCTTTGTTATGGTCTCATTATTAAAGATATAAAGTAACAGAGTGTAACAACCTTAGTCTCATGAGATTTGTGATTTGGGTATATGTGTTCATACACTTTGTAAGCCTTATAGGGTCCCTTCTATTGAAAAGTTGCACATCTAAATTGAAACTAATATTTTGTCTGCATTGTTAAATATTAGTTAGATAGAAATCATACTTCTTAAAGTCAATCTTCTAACCAAGCTAAACATTGGAAATGAAACAGAAAAAGAAATGATAAATGGATAAAGACATTTTGGTTCCTCTTACCAAATTATTCTCAGTGAATGGGAAAATTGGAAAGTTGTATATGACCTCGTGGTTTTTGAAAACTAAGCCTTGCTTGAATTGTTAGCCTTTGATAGAATTTTGTTTTTGATAATTTGACAGTTGAGAGCAGGGGGATTTGAACCCTAAATGTCCCCTTTGAAAACACCAAGAGGTGCCAACCAATTGACTTATAAGGCTCTTGGCAGCCTTTGGTGGGTTTGATTGGAAGTATTCAGTTTTTATAGAAACGATGCAAAAAATAAATTAAACAAAAGTGACTAGAAATATTATAAAATCTAAAGAGGATAAATTTTAACCAAAATGTGTTCACAGTTTTACATTTTTCTGAAGAATTTTGGAGGAACTGCAATAATTCTATTAGTAATATTTTTGGAGGATGGATAATCCCCATCTCTTCTCTGGCTTAAAAGAAAGAAAGAATTTACATGGATTAACAAAATTGTTTCTGCCGTTTTAGCTAAATGGAACCATCTCACAATTCATATAAGTGAGAGGTGAGATTGATAAAGATGTCTTCGCTGCAGGGAATTGTGAGACCACCCATTGGATGATCAAATCCAAATTCTTCCTCAGCTTTACTTAACAATTCTTGAAATGAAGGCTGGTTCAAAAATGATATAGGAATTACAAAGCGCCTCCTTTCACCCTCTCCAACATATATTGCAATGTAGCCTTTTGGAACATCTATGGATGTAGAAGCTACTTGCTTTCCAAATGAGTTTGATCGTCGCAAAATGTGCTTAGCATGCATAATACTGAGCAAACGAATGGCCATGGATATCTGGATATATAATATTGCTGAGAAAATTGATGAAGTACACAAAAGGAAAGAGAGAAGAAAGTAAGAATTTGATATCAAAGGATGTGAGGGCTTGTTTTGGATATGGATGATATGTTTGCGTGTATATATAGATGAATGGTGTGTGTGAATATTTCTCTTATGTGGAATGAGTGGTGTAGAGGGAAAATTGTCTGGGGATCTGTCAGAGTCATAAGCATTTAAAGGATCACATGGACCTGTCTTCCAACAAATCATCAAGAAATTGGTAGTGATTGAGACCCTATATTTTCGGAATATAATATGCCCTAGCATTTCCAAGACAACAACATGCTTCAATGTGACCCCATTGATATGAAAGATACATGAATTGGAGAGAACTCTGAATTACCAGCTGACCTCTTGCAATAGAAGGACAAGCTTAGACATATATGCTGATTACGTCTAGAAAATAACATATAGTTGGAACTGGATTAGTCTCTTGTATGATGGGGATTTTAGATGAGAAATTAGCTATGTTTAAGATCTTTTCCAAATCCTTTTTGGTAGGAAACATCTGTAACATCATGCAAACCTTACTCAGAATTTTACAATAAGTATAGTGTCTTGTATTTGAGCCAAATACAAATATTGATAAAGTCTCCCTGGCATGGCATATTTTTTCCGAGAACAAATTTTGATGAGTTAACCATTAACCTCAATGCAATCAAAATTTAAGAATGAAAAGATATCTGTATCAGTAATGACCCTGATTTTCTCCAACAGAGTACAAGACATTCATTTATGTTTAAAAATGAAAGTGGTCCAACAGTAGGAAACATGAGAATATCTATAGATTTTTACATGGACCATCATGGTTTAAGGTGAGGAAGAGAAACGTACAAAATAACATGTCCTCAGAATAACTCACTGACTTTTTGGTGCCTCAATACAATGATTTCTGGGACAAAACCACATGAAGAGCAACAGAAGTATGTCCTACAAGTAGTTCAACTGCGACCAATACCATATCAAGGACTATATATTGCACAATAAGAAATGAAATTATTGCAAGAGACTTGCACAAAAAACATCAGTAGATATGTCATTTTGGTTGCTGACTACCTACAAACAAATTTCTTCTCTTTTATTTTCTGCTTTTCCTTGACATTTATTATGGAAATTCAAAGTGACAGTGTAATAACCTTCGTGCATGTGGTCATTTACTTTAGCAAAACTGCACATATAATTTTATACCTTTTTTTTTTTTGTCCAAATGTGTTAAATGTTACCCAGATAGATACCATACTTCCCAAAGTCAATCTGCTAACCAAGCTGAAACATTGGCAACAAAATAGAAATAGATACAATGAAGGGTAAAAATCATTTTGATTCCTCCTAATTAGTCTTGATGAATAGGCAAAATGGAAAATCTACAATAAAAAGGGAAAAAAGGACCATGTGATTGATATTAAAAAGTTGTATATGATCATATGGTTATTGAAAACTAAGCTTGCTCGAATTGTTAGCCTTTGGTAGACTAGACTGGCAGTATACACTGGGGGTAGAAAATGATTAAAATAAATAAATAAATAAATAAAACGAAAGGCACTAGAATTATGATGAAACCTAAAGAGGATTAATTTCATCCAAATGCGTTCACAGTTTTACAATATTCTGAAGAATGTTGGAGGAGCTGCAATAATTCTATTATAATATTTTCGGTGGATGGACAATCCCCATCTCTTCTTCTGCCTAAAAGAAATAAAGAATTTACATTGATTAACAAAATTGTTTCTGCTGTTTTAGCTAAGAAGAACCATCTCACAATTCATATAAGCTAGAAGTGAGATTGATGAAGATATCTTTGCTGCAGGGAATTGTGAGACCACCCATTGGATGATCAAATCCAAATTCTTCCTCAGCTTTACTTAGCAATTCTTGAAATGAAGGCTGGTTCAAAAATGATATAGGAATTACAAAGCGCCTTCTTTCACTCTCTCCAACATATATTACAATATAGCCTTTTCGAACATCTATAGATGTTGAAGCTACTTGCTTTCCAAATGAGTTTGATCGTCGGAGAATGTGCTTAGCATGCATAATACCAAGCAAACGAATGGCCATTGATATCTGGCTATAGACTACTGCTGAGAAAAATGATAGAGTTCACAATAGAAAAGGGAGAAGAATGTAAGGATTTAATATCAGAGGATGCGAGCACTTGTCTTGGTTTTTGATGTTATGCTTTCATGTATATATAGATGAATGGCGAGTGACAATTTCTGTTGTGTGGATTGTAGAATAAGTGGTGTAGAGGAAATATTGGCTGCGGTTATGTGAGAGAGATAAGCATTTGAAGGATCACATGAAACTGTCTTCCAACTCATTATCAAGAAGTTGGTTGTGGTTGAGACCTTTTATTTTATGAATAAGTTATATGCCCAAGCATTTCAAGGACAGCAAGCAGCAGCAAGGGGACCTCATCAAGATGAAAGATATGTGGATTGGATAAAACTCTGAACTACCAGCTGACCTCTTTCGATGGGGGACAGGTTTAGACATATATGTTGATTTTTTCTAGACAATAATTGGAACAAAAATAATTCTCTTGTATGATGGGGCCTCTGGACAAAAAATTAGCTATTGTTAAGATATCTTCAGAAGAAATTTTGATGACTTAATTTTAAACCTTAATGCAATCTAAATTATAGAAAAGAAAAGGAAAGCAATAAAATTTATCTGCATTAGTTAAGAAACTAGTTTTCTCCAACGGAATATAAGACATTCATTTATGTTATAAAATTGAGAGTGAAATTTTCAACAGTAAGAAACATGAGAATCCACAGATACGTACATGGATCATCATGGCTTATGAGGAACAGAAGCATACTAACATGTCCTCAACGTTACTCACAAACTTTTTTGGTGCCTAAGTACACTGACTTCCAGGACAAGCCCCCATGAAGAGCAGATGAAGTATGTCCTACAAGTAGTTCAACTGCAACGCGCCTCATATGAAGGACTATGCATGGCATTATAAGAGACAAGATTATTGCAATTTGGGGCCACTTGTTGCTAGTACATTGGTTTTGTGACTTTTTACCGACTACAAATATTTATATTATTTGTTTTCCTTTTTGCATTATTATAAAATTATTGAGAAATAAAATTTTGAAATTTACTATCTTTCTAATTGGTCTTATCGTGTACACAAAAGTTAGTGGGTTTCATTTTAATTTTCATTTTAATCTAATCATTAGAAGGTCAAAATGTAATTGTTGAAGAAATTTGGGAGCCTAAAGGCATGTTTGTTAAATATTTTTTTCTCTTATTTTCTAGTTTTAGAAATAGTTTTTATTTTTATTTTTTAAAATAAAAAATTTGTCAAATCACAATTTGTAAAGGAAATAGAAAGCAGGTGTATCTGTGTATGACTGTTTTCAGTTTATAGTAATAAGATATGCATTTGTTTAATGAACACATCACATTTAATGGGATAGATTTCAACTCCTAATAACAGCAAAGTTGAACATTTTTTTTTTCTCTTTTCTCTCGTAAAATATTTTCTCCTTCTCTCACACAAGAAGGTATTTTATGCGCTGAGCACGTGGGACATTTTGTACCTTTATCTCACTGATAAGTGGCCCTCATATATGTGAGATTTACCTTATCAGTGAGACAAAGGTAATAAACGCCCGGCGCATGCACAAATTTTTCCTCTCATACCACACATTATTTTGGCTCAATATGACATGTTGACTACTATCTCCGTTTTTCTAAAAAAGACAAAAGGAAAAGACAATTATCTCACCTGGGTAAAAGAGCTAAGGGTGTAGGCTGGTACATTGGTTTTGTATCTTTTCACCGACTAAAAATATTTATATTTTCCTTTTGCACTATGGAAATATTGAAAAATAAAATTGTAATTTACTATTATCTAATTGGCCGTTTCTACTCCACAAACTTTTAATGGTTACACTTGATCTTATAATGCCTTTTCATTTTAATCTAATCAGTTAGAACGTCAAAATGTAATTGTTGAAAATTTTTGATGGAGCCAAATCACAATGAGGTAAATTATTTGTTTATAAAATGCATAGCCCTAACTGTTGCCAAAGCACGAGGGGTTAATGAAACTATTTTAATCTTATCCTCGATTGAAAACATATGAGATTTGTAAAATGTTTAAATTACTGTAACCAGTATAGTAATTGGATTGTTTGAATACTAAGCTATCTTAAAAAAATTCTCATATCACATTAAAGTCTCTCTCTCTCTCTCTCTCTCTCTCTACTTTTTCCATTGCTAAAAGTGACATTATTCCCCAAATGCACTACTGTAGACCACTTTCATAAAGCAACAGGATTCCATCCAGAAAATTGTATATAGTTTCTTCATATGATATTTCCCTCATGAATGGCCATAAAAAACGTGAGTATAGGAAGTTGTGATTGACTGATAGCAAAAGTTTGTAAGGTGCCATTTCTGAACGGAGATTGAACAATAACCGGACCACTGAAACATTCCATTATTCCATTAGTGTTGCAAATAGGCCGAAGTTTCTGTCCAGACTCCAGCGAAGTAGACACTAACACAAGCTGAGTCCTCGCAAATATTACACCAACATGTTCTCATAAAAGATGGTCACATCCAACAGGAGAATCAACCACTATATTAGTCTGCAAGAACTGAAAGCATAATTTGAACACTCACAAGTCATAAGAAACCAGAAAAATTCCTCAATTATGTGCGTGTGTTATTTCTTGCCCAAGAATCCGATGTATTTTCGTGGCAATTCATGCTTGCATAGACTATCAAAGAGTAATAATAATAATAATAATAATAATAAAAGGTCACAATCTGGAGTGAGAACCAAGGGACCCTCTGACAAGATTTCATTTCTCCACGGAACGACAACAATCATGTATGGAGACAAAAAATAATTAAGTGGCCCATCAATGAAGATGTCTTTCTCAAATATAGGGTAGTCCTTGGAATCACAAAAAAGAGTGGCTAAAGAAAATGCCATAAATATAAAATCATGTCTCTTTTCTTCTTTTTCATTTTTTAATATTTTTGTACACGCATTCTTTTATACATTCAAAAAGATGCAATGATGTTGAAAATTGAAATATCTACACAATTTTAAGCCTACAGAATTCAACATTATCCACAATTACTTTTACATGAAACCCTCCGACTGTAACAGACGTGGATAGACAAATGATACTATATGCTTCAAGGACTTCATTGATGCTTTCAAAAAAGCATGGCCTTCTGTTGCTGCATGAACCGAACAGTGACAAAAGTTATAATTTGTAACCAAACCAAACATAAGAGTTATCTGATTATCAGAGGGATGAAAAGATTAGTACCTCTTATCAACGATTTCAGATCCTTCGAAAAATCCTCAACTCGCCCTAATACAGGTCTTATGCCACAAATCTGTAGAACACAAAGTTCCAAATACAAAGCCATTTCCATTATTTGCAGCAATAGGCAACAGACACCCTTGATTTCTGAATGAACCCGATCCGATTTGTTGGCCTCACACAGCTCAGTAACAATAGCAATGGCTTGATCCTGCATTGGACACGTCCAAAAAGAATGATCTCCGGGTTACTTCATGATTTTAATTTTATATATTTTTTGTCAAGAAAAAGTATGCTAACAAATGGAACACATCAAAACCTAGGACCAAAAGGCTTATAAATCTTTAACATCCCATTATGTCGAGACAGGACATAATGCAAATAAAAGAATACATAGCACCATACCTGTAAACCATGTAAAATTTCTGGCATTGGAAGCTCAGGAAAATGAGCAAGATCAACAAACCCCACCTCCTCTGCCCTTCTCGTAGCACCCTCAGCTTGTAAAGAGAGGAATTTCAGAATAAGAAATGTGATTCTGTAGATCTGCAAGGCAATAGCATCAGAGAAGTGCGTTGGAACAGTATTTGCTTGATCCTTGGTTATCAGCGCAGTTGAGACAGCAGTGAATTTCTGCTTTGACACACAACCAAGAGGTGAAAGAGCAAACCATCCATTTTTGCTTTTGATAAATGGTGCTTTCTTGCACAAATCAAAGTCCTCTTTGAGGGTAGGGGGACACAAAAGAGGGGCGCCCCTGATGGCCGATTCTCCATGGTGTTGAGTTCCCCGGCTTATGAAGGCCAAGAGATGGATACTTTTCTCTCTTAACTGTGAATCCATTTCTTTCATGGCCTTAACCCATGAATTCCAATGCTTTGCTAGCACACACATCAGCATCAGGGTATGCTCTGTTTCTTCAAGAGCAGCCAAAGAAGTTTGTGTCCTTTGAGCCCTAGGTCTTTTCTTGTCAGGATCATCAGATGGAAAGTCTGGTGCATTGAGATAATAGGAAATCATGTAAGCTTTCTCTGAAAAGAAATACGGTATCACATTGTCCACAATATCAGTGCAAGTAGAACTGCCTCCTAAAGATTGAATCATAGCTGTAACCACAGCCAAGCCAAGTCCCCAAATGTGTTGAGGCTTTTCAATTTTGTCAGATGAGTTGGAGATACTCCCCTCACCATTAATTGAGGAGGAAGATCCCCCATCCAAGTATTCAGAAAACAAAACCCTCAGAGAAGTAAGAAAACCCGAATTAAGAAGCATCACAGCACCTCCTTTAACACGTGCGAGGGTCAGAAAGAACTTCAATAGTATGGGAATAGATGCAAAAGAATTTTTATCATGAAGCTTCAGAATTACATGCTGCAACTCGAGATGAGTCTGTATGATTGGAAACCAAGTGTCAGGTGTCAAGAAACTTCTTAATATGAAATCCATAATCGTCAGGGAGAGGGTGCAATGCTCAGCAGTAGTAATGTAGTTGCAGAAAATGGGCAGTAGCACAATAGTTGCATTTGAAATCTTAGCCAAGTCTTCCACAGATTCCATGTCTGTCACCCCACCTAAAGGTGAATTAAGGCAAGTAAACTCCAAAGTTGAAAGAACCAACATAAGTAATAGCTCCATTGTTGTGTTAACCTCTGTAATTGATTGCCTCAAGTCACTCAACACTTTAAGACCAGAACCTGAGGTTTTTAAGACAAGTGTACAAGCATGCAAGGACAAGCTTTTATGCGCAGATCTCATAAGATGGAGAAGTAATTCTGCCTGGGCTGCTAGAAAACAAAGGATATCTTCAGAGACATCCAGAATTGGAGCTAATGATTCTACTGTGGCATAGAAACATTGGCATATATGATCTATACATGATAAAATGAGTCGATCAGGGATCTTTCCTCCAGTAGTTTTTCTCTCTGTTGACTGCATGAATAGGTAAAAGTAAATTAATAATCTGAAATAGTGCAAATTTGCAAAAATTAACATTGTGGTTTTCAAAATACGAATTTGAACCATGAAAGCTATAAATCAAACCAGGCATCCATCAAGGCTTAACACATTAGGAGAATCAAATTTAGGCGTCCACGGCAGAAAGCAAGAGGAGTTTCTTTGTATGTTAATACCTAAGGTGTGTATTATATAGAAATGATTTCACTTTGTTGAATACCAAGATGTTTCTCCGTGGTGTAGTCTTTAGAATTAATTATTTTCATGCTTCATTTAACATTACATAATTACCCTAGGCAATTATGAAATGTAACTTGTATGGACATGAATTCACAATAGCTTACTGGTAGAAAGAGAGGAAGACCTAAATTGCAGAATTATTATAATCTCTATGTTTCTATCTTACAAGCATCAATTTATATTGGTTACTACCAGATCCTTCTAAAAATTTATCCCACACTCCATGTAAAAAATGATGGGTGATACAGCAGGACTTTACTTTTCAATTGTCTATAGGCCCTGGTGTCTCACTCACATCTGAATTCTCAAAGCATCACTTTTTACAGAAAAACAGGATAATAAGGAATGATGTTTACTACAATTAATGTCTTTATCACATACTGCAAAACTTCCCAAAACAACAAATATTAAGTTGGACAGGAGAAAACAATCCCTCAAAATATATTAGACATAATATTTGATGAACATGATCATGCTTTCACGTTTTACTTCTTAAAACATAAACATTCAACCCTTTGCAAATTTGTATGTTTTTCTTACTAAATCCAGCCATAGTTATGTATTTCTAACTTTGGAACTTAAATATAAAGGGCATTAGAGTTCTGATTACTCACATCATCCTCATAGACGGTTAAAACACTTATTAATGCTTTCAATGCAGAATGCTTTGAACTTGAAAGCAATATCATCGAGTTAGCATCCCGCATGCAATGCAGCATTGTTTCTGCAATTGTTTTTGATGCTTTCCATTCTGAACAATCCCACATATCTAATCCCGTATCTGCTCTAAGTCGTTCGAGGTCAAACAAGTAGACATCTTTAGAAGTTGCAAAAAGGTCATCATCATACTTATGATGATAAGTCTGCAAAAACTTTGATTCAACAAGATACTGATGCAGTTCTTTGAATGCTCCAGGAGCAATTTTACGGCCTTCAAACTCTCCTTGTAATTGATAATAAAGATCACTAAGAATTAAAGTCTTTAGCTCCTTCCCTTCACTGGAAAAAAAAATATTTGTTTTTATGCTGCATCTAAAATACAATACATTGTTTAAGAAGAAATACCAAGTGATAAGAAATATACAAAAATCTTGTCTTTTAGAAAAAAATAAACAAACTTCAATATTCAATAAGATGAGCCAAAGAACTTAGCCTGAAATTAAAATGCTCAATGTCATGTAAATGACTAGATAATCTCCCCCAGCCTTAATCAGTAGAAAATAGTTCAATTCTCCAAAGAAAATTGGGAGTGCCAACAAAAACCAGATGTTACAGCTGGAATCATGGCAACATCGAGAAACAATCATATACATGATTTTACACACACAAACAGAACCACGAGGAAAATAAGTTGCACAAGTAATCCTCACATATATATTAGGTATATACTACACACAATAGAATCACATACACATGAAGGGTCGCAGGTTGCTGCCAAAATAAACTATAGTAAACTTCAGTATAACAGGAATAGTTCTAAAATACAACAGATAAAGAAATTTTCCTTCAAAAGTTTTTATGAAATATACAGGACCATTTTGAAGGTTACAAAACATCTATAGTTGCGAGGTTTTCATACCAAATTCCCCTACCCCCAAAGCTGGCCTTCTTTATCATTTCATCACTTCTTGAAGTAGTAATTAGTAAATTACAATTTTATGCATTTAGATCAGAACTACATGATATTAAATCAGAACTAGATGATTATCCAAATGCTCTACCTGTAACCACGCTGAGAATATTGAGCCAACAATTCAGGAAAAGCAGGCTGACAGCTCAACTGCAATCAGGAAATCACAAACAAACTAAGAGTTAGATGTTAATCCCAGATGATGATATGAAAGAAATAACTTTTAAAGAATAAACCAACATGAAAATGTCAGAGACAGGACCAAACCTTTTTTGAAATGACAAGGATCTTCTGAAGTAATGATATAGACAAAGTTCCTGAGTCATTGGTTGCTAGTCTACCCATCACATGCACAGTGAACAAACTTGCAGCAACCTGTAAAGTTGTGACTCAATACAACAATTCTCTCAAATTTTAAACACATAGAAGATAAGATCAAAAGGCTGAAACAAATATTGAGGAAACATACCACTCATGCACGCAAAATCATTATACAAACAGAATAAGTGATGCAGGAGACGCAAGAAGATTTTTATTTAGTATTATTTATGTTTGCAAGTCAATTGTATTTTTATGTTTTAGGTCCTAGTAGTTTATTAGGCTATTAATATTTTAAGTTTGAAGCAAGTTATTTTCGTAATAAGACAATCAGGGTTTCCTAGCTAATTAGAACTAAGGTTTAGTAATCCTTTATAAGCAACCTATTATTCTCCTTGAGGGAATGGTTGATATTTTGATAAATGAAAAAAAATGGCCGTTTGGTCTTTCCTTGGTCTGGGGCTAACTCCAGGTCTACCCTAGGTGCTAACTTCTAGTAGTTTCCCCGCTTGGTGCTGACTCCAAGCAAAGCCTAAGTGCTGACTCCTAGGTCATATCTTTTATTTTTATTGTTGTTTCAATTTTGTTCTGGTTGTCCTACGTCAATAAGTCAAGCACAAATATTTAATAACAAAAAGCACTCATATAGTTGCCTGAAGATTTGTGAATTAATTGAAAAGTCAACTGTTACAGCTTATGTCATAAGTTATTTTAACCCTAGCTCTGTGCTCAATACATATATAATGCCAAAAAATAAAAATAAAAAGAGTTCAAGAAAAGGGAAACTAGTATGCAGAAGTAAATAACCAATTCTCAACTGCTACTCTGTCTAAACTAAAATATTATAATTAAAAACATAAAATTGGAAGTAAAGATCACCTTTGCCCGGAAGTATTTTTCGTTGTCATATTCACAAGAAGAATATGACTTGATCAGATTGCCTAAAACAGAGCTCTCACACCAGCTTGACACAATATCTTTTGTAGCTTTTGATTTTTCAATGTTTACTGCATTTTCTATCCTGTCCTTTGATTCAGCCGTATGCTTTACAAGTGATTCAGCATGTGACAATTTTTTCTGCAGGAACATCTCATACGAAATTATTTCTAATATTGTAGATTGGCATCGATATTTGTATGCCAAGTTTAGCCCCCCCGTCTCAGTCAGATTTTCAAGTGGAGGATCTTTAATGCCAGCAATTAGTGAAATAGTGTTGGACAATTGCTTCCAGAAATTTTCAGAGCTCCTCAGCACTGACAAAATTTGTGTATACTGAGCAGCCCCTTGCCACAAGGCCTTGATTAAGTTAAGTATATTCAACAGTATCCGGGGATTGCTGAAGATAATAAATGAAAAAAAATCAGCAAATTAAATGTAAACCTAAGAAACGATGTAACCATATAAATCTTGTCAAACTGAAGCCGTAAAATATAACAATAATAATAAAAAGACCAAAAAAGAATCCAGAATAAAAATTAAAAAGACCACAAAATAAATACTTGTTGATCAGATCATTAGCCCTATCAACATAGTGCAGGAGTGCATCTACAAGACTTGAATTCTTGGAACCCTGTGACACAGCTTCTTTTGCTGTTTGCTTCAAACTATCAACATTACTATCCTGGACATCTGTACTCTCTTTAGTACCAAATACATCAACAAGAAAAGCAGGCTGCAGAAAGAAATCATATATTAGGAAACAACGCTAGATAAAGCAAGAATAATGACGATGATGGACTAAATTAGGGGAAAAAAAGAATGAACCAAATGATTTACACTAGGGGCATAGCTTGCCAACGAATGAGCTAAACTCAGTGAAGAGAGGAACAATTTTTCTTTTACACAATATTCCTATATACATTACGGTTTATAAGATCTTGAGTGTTACAAAATTCCTAGTGAGTGGATGAGTACTTTAATGGGAAAAATATAGAGAGACATGTAAAGATTTTCATTGATTTAGTGAAAGCACATGATAGGGGGTCCCTATAGAGGTTATGTGGTGGATTTTGAAAAAGGAAGGAGTTCCTCTTAAGTATATATTAAATTGATTAAGGATATGTACAACAAAGCTGTAACTAGTGTGAGAACAAGTGGAAGAATCACATGTGAGTTTCCTATCACTATAGATTTGCATCAAGGATCAGCATTAAGTACATACCTCTTTTCACTAGTGATGGATGAACTCATAAAATCGATCCAAGAGGAAGTCTCTTCTGTATGCTTTTTGCAAATGATATAGTTTTAGTAGATGAAACTAGAAGTGGAATTAATGCCAAGTTAGAAATTTGGTGAGACGCTCCAAAATCTAAAGGCTTTTGATTAAGTAGGACTAAAATAGAGTACATGAAATGTAAGTTTAGTAAAAACAGAAACATAAACAAAGGAACGTTAAGACTTGATGGTTAAGAGATACTAAAGGTTGACAGTTTTCATCAATAATTCATAAAAATTGAGAGATTGAAGAGGATGTCAATCATAGGATAAGAGTAGGGTGGATGAAGTAGAGAAGCGCATCATAAGTATTTTGTGATCATAGAATACCTATTAACTTAAAAGAAAATCTTTATCAGACTACCATAAAACCAGCTATGCTCTATGGCACTGAATGTTAGACTATTAAGAAGCAATTATTCATTAATTAGTATAACTGAAATGAGAATGTTAAAATGGATAAGTGAAAATACATGGAAAGATAAGATTCAAAATGAGAAAATTTGCATAAAGATAAGGGTAGCTCCTATTGATGAAAAGATGAAAGAGAATCACTTAAGATGGTTTGGTCACGTTCAAAGGAGAGCAACTGATGCACCAGTAAAAAAGAGTGAGTTGATCCAAGTTGAGACTTTGTTGTTATTTTAGTTTATAAGCAGTTCAGTATATAAGCTTTGACTTCGCTCACAATGTGCCAGAACCACAAACTGTTTAGCTTTGTCAAGCCTAAAAAGAGTTTATATAATAATATAGGGAAACATCTAATCTGAAAAGACCAGAACATCTTTTTTCTTTTATTAGGAAATTATGCAACCAATAAGTCTTGAACCCATGACCCCACCCTCCAACCCATTGTTATGGGGAGAAGAAAGTGTGAGTTGCGCTATATAGCTCATTGGCAGATCAAAACATCTTATACAGAGATCCATGCTATCTTACGGAATCTATTGGATCTACAATGTTTGAAAACCCAATAAGATTACTGTTTAATCTAAATATATGTATAGGTAAAACCCTGTACGTTTATAACCCGTTGTTATCCAAGATAATGATAACAGAGAAGAATTTAGTTGTATAGCAACACCACCAGAATAGATAAGTACAACATAATAATATTGGGACCAGTCCTGAACAAATCAGACTGAATTCAGAGCCCGTAAACTTGTCATCCCATACACTTACAAATTAAATTCAAGCAACAAACACTTTTTAACCTCAAAATAGTATACAAGTTATCAACCTGATAATGCGCTGCAGAAGTAAGCACATTTACTGTGGCAACGAAGAGATCTTCATTACACTCTGACTGCTTACGTAGTATGTAGCTTATAGAATGCCTCAAATCTGTAATCTAAAACCGAAAAGTAATCAAAATTAAATTAGAAATTACAAAAAATTTATCTGGTCAATTAAATACAGAGGGAAGGAGAATAAGCTCAAAATGTCAACCTGCTTATCATCCAAACGAAGGCATGCACTTCCAACCAAATATTGTTGTAAATAATCTGCCATGATCAACAATACTGACAGTACCCTAGCAGCACCAACTTGGATTTCCTGAATGTACAACTCAAAAAGAATTCAGTAAAGCTACTCAACAATAAAGTACCATATGAGATAACTTTGATGAAAACAGAAAAATGAATCCACAAAAATACATTGGATTATTTATCAATGGTTAGTCAACATAGAGATGCACAACTAAATTCATGCAGGAAACACAAACTAATCAAATAACACCACAAATCAATCCATTCCAAAACTAAACAACACAAATCACAGATCCCTCTCTCATGAATCTCATCTAAACAACACAGAGTCGCTGTCTTAATTATAAATTTATATTACATGTGTGTGGGTGTGTATTTGATACTAATTATGTGCATTTATTTTATTATTATTGTTGTTGTAATGTTATTTGTGTGAGTTGTGATTTTTGTGAATATGTACATGTATAGTATAAATATAATATAACTTTATATTATTTTAATAATTAGGAAATACAAAGGGTTTGTTACATGTGTGTGTATTGTTATCATGTTATAATAACTTATAGTTATAAGTTAGTGATTCAAGAAAAAAATAGTAGAGTTAGTGATTGTTAAAGCATACACTTAGTGTATTATTTACGTATGTATTGTGTGGGCAAGTGGGTCAAGTTTTTTCATTTAGTTTAATTTTTTTTATAAATAAAAAATGACAAATAGATAATGACAACTGCATAAAAATAAAAAGACACCACATGATGCAAACATTTTCCCACAATCTTTAATTGGATGATTTGGATGAAATGCGTAAAAAGAGAAAGGCAGATAAGGAACTAATTATACGTATATAAATAAATAAATTTTCAAAAAATAAAGCAAATTTTTGTTATGAATATGCAAAAACACATGATGTGCAGGGATTCAAATTAATTGCATCATTTAATAAACAGAAGATTAATAAAATACTAAGAGAGGGAAATAAAAATGTAAGCATGATTACTGGATGAGCAAGGACAAAGCACATACAGGGCTGCGAAAATATGATATTAAGGATGTAACAGCATCAACAACGGGAACTGGTTTGGTTGTACATGACAGCACTGCTTGATGAAAGACAGAAAGGCTGGAAGATACATCCTGGAAAATTGACAGAACTGTTTTTCAACTTTTGTATTTCAAATTATATGATTCACAAAATCAACCACAATAATTTAAACGAGAAAAATATCTACCACAGATGCGGATGATAGATTTCCAAAATTATAGTGCAAAAGTGAGTCATGTGTACTTGAGACAGCAATCTTTAAACAAAAACATATTACATCTATTTAGCATTATTACAACAAATACAATATGAAATGCCACTTCAAAAGTCTTTCCAACTTGGCATGCCAATCTCCCAGTCAGGAAAAGAAGCCTTTAGCATGTCAATCAAATTGCAATCATCGGCACTTATATAGATACCTTTGAAAATTTGGAGAGCATGATGAACAGAATATCTAATACAGAACCTACAGCAAGCTGTAATCCTTCAATCTCCATCAATTCAAAGAGACGGCTAACATAAAGATTCTGCAGGAAAAAGTTCTCACATTCGTTAGGAGATTAGAAATATAGTTTTTCATGGATGAGCAAAATCAGTAGAGACAGAACATGGCTGACCTCTAAGGATTGTTTAGTTGTACAAATAATTCGAAAGAGTGTTCCGTGGATAGAAGAATCACAAAGTAACAAATCCTGGATAATATCGCCCAATCTTTCATAGTATGCGACTGATAATATGCATTTTTTCATCACTTCTAGCACCTAAAACAGTAGACACATCATCAACATATCATGTTATTTAAGTAAAGTCTGCAACTAATCAGACCCCTTTGAGAAGTTCACAACAAACCAGGCATAAGTAGGACAATTGTGCAGGCAATAGGACTATTTAACATGTATATGTCAAACCCACATTTAAAAGAAGACTTATTTCCAAAGTCAAAGAAAAAGACAGACATAACCATCCACAGACGGGCCAGAGCTACTTTTCATTGTCACCAATACCAGTGATTTTTAAAGCCAGAAAAGAGATGTGGCTAATACACGTACAATATTTTTGTGATTGCAATTTTATACATCATACCCTGCAAGATAACTGTTGAAGATCTTAAAAGTTTAAGAACTCCAATGTTCATCCAAATTGGTAAATACAACTACATTGACAAATCAAACATGTAAGAATGAAACTATGTGGAACAAAATTGAAAAAGAAATATGCAAACAACAACAAAGCCTTAGTCCCAAATTTTGGGGTCGGCTATAGATCCTCAAAAAATTAGTCATGGTCGGCCACATATATTCTTTTCCTCCATTCTATTCTATCCAAAGTATCATACTAGTACATTAAGTGCTGTGATTCATCCATAATTATCCATTTATGATATTAGTTTGTCAGGCAAAAACTAACCAGAGTTAAGGGAGAGAAACTATTTTCAAATCACGTGCACACCACTCAGATAAAAGATTCATCATAAAACAACTAGAATTTGAAATTTAATGGTAAATGCTCATAAGTAAAATTCCATTAGAGAAACGTAAATAGATGGATGAAGCAAGATGAACAGGAATAGCTCTCTGATCACTGTCACAACAAAAAGACAGTGAATCATGAGATAGAAATAACATGTGAACAACTGTTTAAAGAGAAAATTTGGTGGAAGAAATGAAAAAGTGAAAAGATGGACAAGAAAGGAGGGATATAAAAGTGCAAAGAAGGAAAGGATATTTTTTCTGTTCTATTTTTGGTATTAGGATGTAGAAGGAGGGAGGGAGGGGGGGAGAGAATCTTTTTGTAATTACCATAAACACTTGCAATTAAGGGATTAATAGGGAAGATTGGCAAAAGAACCCAAATCACCCATTCCTTCTAAGTTGTATTTCCAATTTTCCTCCCATCTTTTTTTTGGGGGTGGGATTTGGACTTCAAATTGACTATTTTATTAGATTCTAATCTTGGCTAATTATCATGAATAGACCTTCTTGTATGGCCCAAAGAGAAAGCTTAAAATTTTTGCAGTTTTGATTGCTTAAGGCTACTTTGTTCTTGGACCTTCACCTGTCTGTTTAGTAATATTTCTACCAGTTAAGACTCAAGTTAGCTATTGAAATATAAACAAAAATAAGATCCAAGTTGTAGCAGCTTCCAAAAAGGTCCAAGGTGTACCTTCAGTGTTATTTTCCAACGGACATACTTTACTTTGTATTTCCAGTACTCATGACTAACTAGGACATACTGCAGAGAGAAAACGATTAGAGCCAAGAGAGAATCATCCTCTAATCCTGTTTCCACAAGCTGCGTGGTAAAGTCCAGCACTGCAAAGGTTTTGAATCATGCATATCAGAATCCAGAGAACAAATAAATAATGATCATCAACAGTTTTTTATAGGTAAGTAAAATTTATTATGAGAGGGCTATGTGCTCATCAACAATATTACCACAAAGACAGACTCAAATCATTTCAATAGCAAAATGGATAACATCATCAGCATACTAAGTCATCGCAAATAATAATATGAACAGAAGTTTCTAGATCTCAGAAGAGCAAAGTGAAGCAAGGAAGACTTGACACATCAATATGATTGTTAGCCTGAGACAAATACAAGCACACACAGCAAAGAATGCGTGATTCAACCTAGTTAGATCCACAAAGACTTTTTACTTACACACACACATATTTGATATTGTAATTCACATTTTCATGCTTATGAAGTCATGTTAGAGTAGAGTACCTAATATACAAAGTTCATTAAAAGGTGGTTTATAAAAAGAAAAGCAGTGAAATTTGAAAGTTTTTATATATACACACACAAACATACATACATACAATAAAAGGAAAGGGGAGTTGTAGGGACAAATGTAAAGGCAATACAAAGGGTTGCAAAGAGATAAGTATTAATCGAGGACATACAATCATGAAAGCGTAAAATAGGAAAAAGAGTATAAGCATACAGAACAAACAGCAATGCTTAAAAAACAAAACAGGAGGTAAATATAAACTCACTAACAGCAAAAATACAAGAAGCTAATAGCAACCATACCTGATATGGCCAATGGGTGGTCGTTATCATTCTGCTCACAGTCAATTAAAAGCATCTTTGCCAATTTTCCAGAAAGTAACCATGATCCACTACAAAGAAAGAAGAGGATAAAACTAATTAAAACACAAACCATAAATCCAATTTTCAATTAACTAATTGAGTCCATATAAATTACATTAAACTGCACCCCTTCCCAAGACAAAGGAAGCAAAAAATCAAGTCTTTGGCTTCACACAAAACAGAAGAACAAAATGCCCATAAAAATGCCCATAGAGTTTATGGCCCAATACAATGAAATAGCAAGATAGTCCACAAAAGCAAATCCATAAAGCTGCAATTAGGCCACATTAACCAATAACCCTTACATTCCAGTGTAAGGCTTGGAGTCAAGAACAATACAGCTACCACCAATTACAATATTATTCATTATGCACTTAAAGTAGCCATAAGATATATGGCAGTAAAGAAGGCCCAAAAAATGTAGGACAAATAGATGAGTTAATACATATATTTGTATGTGTGTGCGTGCGCTTCTATCATCTATAAAATTCAGCCTCATTTAATAAAGAAATAAAACACCTCAAAACCCATGCAAAGATAGTATGGCTAACATTTTGACAAGGTAAATGAAAGCTTATGTACAGCACACTCAAGGCTAAATTTTGACAAAATATTTAAGTCAAATTAAAAAAGAAAAAGATTATGAAGGACTTCAGACATAACAATGGAAAAGGGAAAGAGTAAAAGCCACTGAACTTAGGTAAGTATGCAATTCTGCACAATCTCATCTTCATATTTTGGCAGTTGAATCCAAAAGGCAAAAGGTTTAAGCTAAAGGAATCACCTTGATGAACTATTACTGCCAATATCACGGATACTTGTCTCTAAAACCAGATCAAATATATTTGCCTTCAGAGCCGCCGCAGAAACATGAGATGGAGAACTGACCAGGAAAAATACATATTAACAATTAAGGTTGTAGTATATGTGTTTCAGTTTATAATCATAAACAATTCATGTGCAAAGCTTAATTTGTAATGAATAGAGGAACAACAGATTCTTCCAAAACATCATATTTTCCAAATATCATTATATATATATATATATATAAACCAATCACTAGCTGAAGACACGTTTAATACATGGAGGGGTCTTGTATACCATTTCAACAACTTTCCTAAGATCTTCACACCCATGGACATCAGAGCAGCACTATTGGAATTAGGAGACAGATTTCTGACCAAAGTGCAGATGATCTCAACCGCCCTGCAGTGAACACAAAGACAGCCAACCATCTCCAAATTAAAAAGAAATATAGCCACGAAATGCAAAGCACCAGAAAATGAACTCAGGAAAGGCAAAAAAGAAAAGGTAAAAAAAAGATCCAGATTGGCTAATTACCACACATTCTTTTCCAATGTTGCAGTCATGCCAGTTTCTGGCACATGCAATAAGCTGCCGGTCTCCATTAAAGAAAAACACACATCCTACATATAACAAATTGAAGGAAAAATTCATGACAATAAAATTGAAACAGGAAAAAATAAATCAAACTATTGAAAAAAAAAAAAAAAAAATACTACTGCTTGCCTCATAAAGCATGAACTTTATTTAGCACTAGGACCCTTTTCCAATATGTTTATCTCAGATCCAAATAAACCAAGCTATGCACTGGGCTGTTCTCAACTCAATCAAGCTAGACTTGATCAAGCCAAAATCAGGCTTTAGCCAAACTGAGGCAAACATGTTCAAGCTCAGTCCATCATATATGTACAGGCTTTGGCTTGCTCAGCACAACGGATAAGCCAAATGTCTGAGCAGGAACATGGGTGTCATGCCAAAAGAAATCAGAACATATGTTCTTGATAGGAACCAGAAGAAGTAATGGAACCAACATCTCCAAGATACCAGAGGCAGAGCCAACAAGGAACAGCAAGCAAGAAACATAATGATACAACTTTAGGAACCAAAACCAAACAGCAATCTTCATAAACTCAAAAAAAGTTCATGGTCTTTTTATTACACTCAGAATTGCTAGAATGAATATAAGTTACACAAAATATATAAATTCAGAACACAGTTTCAGGAAAAATAAATGCAAGGATTCTTTAACAGAAGCTGGGAAAAAAAATGGTCGACATAAAGAATGCCTGCAACAATGAGAATAAAATAGAGTCCAAATTGATAAGTAAACATCAAGATTATAAAGTCAGGAAAGGGAAAGAGGCAAAGTAAAAGACAAAGCTGAAGTGCACATAGTGCAGACTTTTATTTTTTAATATTAACAAGTCACTTAAATGAAGGAAAAGAAAGGGTAGCCCAAGCGCACAATGCAGATCTTTTACAATTTTTTGATTGGTAAGTTAGACACAAACCCAATGGATCTTGAACCCACAACCTCACCCTCCATCCCATAACTAATAGCCATGGGATGAGGAAATCCCATTTGAGCTATAGCTTATTGGCATTGCATATCTTTTACAATTACATATTCCAAATTGAACTTTAAGGATAAGGAACATGAGAAAAATAAAAGACTAATCAGTAAAGAAACAGTGGAAGAAAAGATAAACTCAACATGCCACAGCAATATCAATAAGCCCATCAAAATCTCGGTTTATCATTGTTTGAGGAATGCAAACAAAAAGGCCATTTCAACATTAAAACCATGCTAAACCAAATCTCAGTTCAAGAATGCAAACAAAAGGCCATTTCAATAATAAAACCATACTAAACCAAATCTTTCCAAGTCAACTTGGTAGCAAATCAAAGCTTGACAACAACAAAGAAATAAACAAATTGATTGAATGAGTCAATTCAGCATAGAAAGCTGAAACTAAAGGACCAAAGTTGTCTAACAGCAACACCATACCAATAGAGCATATCAATGGACTTCATGTCTAGTACTCAGATACTATAGTGATAATAGAGGAATTTTAATGACTGAAGTGAATAAACAATAACCCAAATCCAGGCTTCAAGAAATCAAAGTCTTATCAGATGAAAATAAGTATGAGAGGACAATCAACATTCAGGTTTATCCACATCCAGTACACCATCCAATGCAGCTTTTTTTTTTTTTTTTGGGGGGGGGGGGGGGGGGGATAAATTACACCATCGAACGCCATTTAACTAACATTACCATATAACACTATATAGCAACCAACAATCTCAGGCAATAGTCCTCCAAACTACAGGAGAATTATATAACAATCACCTAAATATGAGCCAACCAAATTAGTTCCAAATCAAAAATTCATAACATACCAAACAATAGCCAGAGGAGTAAAAACAAATTACCGTGTTGAAAGACACCATTCGACAAAGCAGGTCAAGAGTAAGAAAAATTTCCTCACTTTTGTCCGGGTACAGATCCTGCCCCAATCGGAGGAGCAATACAAGCACGCCAGATTGTGTATACTACAAAAATAGATACATATGTCAGCAGAAAGAATTAGCTGATATGAATTGAATTGAAAGACAATTGATCTAACTAAAACTTTTCCTGATTGAACACAGTTTCATAGTTCATTTTGACTTCTTTAGTAATACTATCGTATTACTGAAATCATCTCAACCCTCCTAACTTCAGACAGTCACCTACACAATTGTAATATATACACTATAACAGTAAACTGAATTACTATTTTATTTTATAATTTGATAGTTATGATGGAGAGGGAGTATTCGAACGAACCCTAGACATCTCCATTGGAAACACCAAGACGTGTCTGTTGAGCTAGAAGGCTCTTGGCAACTAAGTAGTGGCAATTAATTTGATGGGAGAAAGAGTAGCATCGCCAACACAGATTAAGACTTTAATGTATAAAATACAATGACAAAACCTAAACCATCATGTTCTGAGAGCAAGGAAACAAAGCCAAGCAATATCAGGGAAAAAGATATTTGCAAAGTGATAAACAAGTCATGTAAGATTAATGCGATGACATCAAGTGCATTGTAATGCTGTACCATAAAGATGATCACATAGCAGAACATGACTACATTTGTGAATGGGTTACACACTATTGCATTGTGATGCTGCACCATAAGCATGATGACAGCAAGTGCTTTCATGGATAACATCCAACAAAACTTTGTCGTAAAATATGAATAACATCCTACATCTAATCCAGACGGATAGGTCAGTCACATCAGTATTAGTAGACTAGACCTTTTGAAAATACAACACAAAGACAGTATCACCATCGTAGATTGGAAGCCAAGGAAGAAAGAAATTAGATATTCTATAGCAGCAACATCAAGAAATGCAGATTATAATTGTAATATAATTATTGAAAACACTCAAAAGCAAGTTCAGATGTAAATTAAAGGAACCTTTTTGTTTCCGAGAATATCTAAAGGGCCTAAAACAATAAAATCAGCAAACATAGATTAAAAATTTAAAACAACTATTACCTCCCATCGGACAAGAGCAGTATTCCCACCAATCATTTTCAAAACATGTCCACGAGTTTTACTAGGAATGAGTAAACCTTCAACTCCAGGAACATGCACTGGCAGGTGTGTTTCAACAATTTGAGAGACGTTATCCACCAGGGAATCACTGCTAATCTCAAACAGAGATGATATTCCAACTGACTTGTCTAGGAAGTTATACCTGTTGGCAGAAAGAACATATAAAAAGTAAGTAGCAGTATATTTTTAAATATATAAAAAAAAAAAAAAAAAAAAAACAAACAAACAAAGAATCGAGAATAGAGCTTATTTAATGCTACGTTGACAATACAGATATTCTACATCCCCGTTAGAAAAGGGTATTTTATACGAAAGACGGATATACGAGTTGAAGCCAATGGGATCACCAAAGAAGTTTTACTTACACGCATTCTGCAGGCCAAGTTCCTTCACAGAGGGATGACAAAAGGCGAACAAGTTCCACAGTCCTAAAGGGAAATTCACCCTCTAAGTTGCAAAGAAGACACCGAATAGGACCGTCAATAAAACTTTCCTTGTCCCAGAACTGAATACAAAGTGACTCCTGCAAAATTCAAGAGAAAAATCTCAAATTAGCAAACTGTGAACAATAGACTAAATGATTAGAAATATGAAGAACGACCCTGAAAAATAATAATCATTATACATCCAAACCTCGCCTCGATAAATTTTGTAAAGAATTTCCAATATCAAATTAAGGGTACTGTCCCCCATCTGCACCATTATGTAAATAGGATAAATTAGAAAAGGTACTTAGTGAATTCCTTACAAACTACTTGCAGATATCCATAAATAGTTACCTGAAGATTGATCTCATAAGATGCAATAAATGCAGAAATAAAAGTTCTTAAGACACTTTGATAGCCAGCAACAGGTCCCTGGGTAAGGCACAGAGAAAGAAAGAGAAATCACTTCTTTTACAAAACCAATATATATACAAAAACTTGGAGGGAAAGTGGACAAAATACCAGAACATGTAAGGAACAGAGTAAAGTAAATCAGATTCAAACTTTTTTGGATAAGTAATAAACTTTATTAATAAAGTAGGACATGTCATGCTCATGGTGATTAGCACTCTGGACATAAAAGAATTATAAAAAATTATGGGGGGAAAAAAGAAGAAAAAAAAAAAGTGATTTTGTGAAATCTGTAAGTATTGCTATTTGTAAGACCCCACACCCGGACCAATCAGAGTAAAAATCAGTAATGCTTCCAGCTGATCCTTTAATCTGGCAGTATCTTCAAAATACCATCAGAATAAAACTTAACGTCAGACAATAGACTATATGTCTTCTTATCCTTGGATTTTTTTTTTTTTTTTTTTAAGTTTATTATAGCTACAGGGTTTATAATGAAAAGGACAAACCAGTCAATACTTAAAATTATGTGGGAAAACTAGAAACCAGTCACTGTAAAACTCTTGGAACTATGAACTCAGAATAACTCACATCTGATTCCTTCAATATATCACTTTGAAGGATTTCAAGAAAATAATTCAAGGATTCAGCCTCAAATGCTTGGCGTACATAACCAACATGATCAATGTCCTGGAAAATAAAATAAGAAAAATAAAATGGTCAACAT
Organism: Quercus suber; assembly: GCF_002906115.3. NCBI lineage: Eukaryota > Viridiplantae > Streptophyta > Magnoliopsida > Fagales > Fagaceae > Quercus > Quercus suber. The sequence goes on from NW_027069738.1 coordinate 633,214, forward strand.
TTTCTTTTTAAAATAATAATAAATAAATAAAGCAACAAAGTTAACAAGAGTGAAGGAAAAAACAACATTTTCATACGAGATGTACAAAATGCTCTCTTAAAGAATTACAATCGAAAAGAAAGGAAATCAATAAAATTTACATGAGTTTCGTAAAAGTGGATCCAAGTGCACAAGAAACATTTGCAATGTTCATACATCCTAGTGTAGCAAACAATACATCAATTGACACATCCACATACCATTAGTACATTGTTTTCCTCCTTTCCTGGAAGTGATGAAATTAGGCAAAGAAAAACTGCCCATGCTAGAATCAGAGGGCCTGAGTCTTTTAACTCAAATACATTGAAACTAGAAATTAATGCATCCATCTCTTGGACATCAGTAAAGGTGAAAACAGAGAAACCGTTCCTGAGAAATTGCAAAACAGGTATTCTAACAATTAGAACAAACGTATTTAAAGAACAAAGAAAAAGCGAGTCAAATTAAAATGAAATGTACTACAAAGGATACATAATTACCATAAGAACATCAGATATTATATAAAGATTTAGAGAAACATGATATATCAAACTCATACAGATGAAACCCACTGAGTATCAAATAATCTAAATAACAATTACAACAGCTCTAAATATTACCACAAAATAGCAAATCAAATGAGGGAGAATAATATCAAATTGCATAGTTTCCAGTTACAAGTAATAGTCTAAAAAGCATACACTTCAAATTGTCTGTTATACATCTAAGCAAACCCAATCCCAACTGCCATGGAGAAATCTGCTGAGATTTTCCATTTCATGACTAATTGAACAAACTCAACACTGATCAAATAATTAGAGAACCAACTAATCTTGGACAGCATCCAAAAACTACTACTAACTAATCGACATTGGTGGAACAATTAATTGCTTTCCCCCAAGGCAAACACTGACACTAATGTCTAATTCAATGGTCATGCTGCCAATAATCTACAGTAGATAAGTTTGACACCAATGTAACGTCCATTTTGAATAAGAGCCCTCTGTCTAAGTTTAACTTTCAACCAAGAAATAAAAACTCCCAACGGAGGAAGAAACACAGACACATACAGTAGATATTACATTTCCTTCAAATAATAAAAGTATCCATGTCAGCCATGGCAAAACATAGATATAATTATAGGATACAAGCTAGATTTGTATGTCATACAACACATACCCATGGACATACTGTACCTAAAACAGAGAGATGTCACCTGATTGTTGGAATTTCCTAAACATCTTTGATATGGCCTGATGTTATATGTGTATTTTAAAATCAATTAAGCTACAGCCTGAGAGAAGCTATGATATCCTTGACATAAGATCTTGGAGGAAGAGACTAGAAAGTCTCTCATTAGTGCCTCACACCTAAAGATATTAAATTCAATTAAGCATTTTCAATTCATTGACTTGAGACTCAATACACGCATACCCATGCATAGTATTGCACAGTAATTGTGCAATTAAGCATTTTCAATTCATTGACTTTAGACTACTTTGTGTTTTTTATGCATATTGTAGTTTCTTTAATATAATTTTTCTGACCTATCCAAAAAAAAAGAAAAATTACATATTACTAGGGTATTTGACGAATTTGACCAGCTTTTTTTCTCTCCAGCAGATAAAAGACTCCTATGAACTTACACATTAACCCTAAAAAGATATATAAAATGTAACTAGCAAGTAACAACTAGGGAAAAAACCTGAAAGGTATTTCATCATGAACCATCTGGAGAAGAATTTCCAGGTCCAGGGTTTCTATAAGGATAAGGAGGAGCTGAATTTTGGCATGATGAGAATAATGTAGTGCTTCAGTTGATATAGCCAGCTTTCCAAAGTTACAAGTCCCGGATAGGATTCCCTGAGGGTTGATGTTACAAACAATGATTAGGATCAAAATAAAATGTATAAAACAGCACTCTCATAAAGATTATGATATACCTTGTAGAGGAAGCACAACTTTTTCCAACTTTCACCATCACAGGTACAAAATGACTCATAATACGCTAGGAAAAGAATGTCTAAAACCAAATTGTCTTCTATCAGTGTCTCCTCGGCCCACAAGGTAAAAAGGTCAACATCCTACAAAGCGTCCCCACAAGTCACGGCAGATGTTAAAAAGCCTAACTATGACAACCCATGGGATTAAAATAAGTAAGTAATTTTTTCCCATATAGAACATGCATGCATGGAAAATTTTTATCAGTTGTTGTCTATACTATATAGAATGGTTGGAGAAACAACAGAAACCCAAAAAGTTGCAGATATGTCATATGAGCACCATACCAAAATAGAATTGGACCAAGCCACTAAGGGAGAGTTACCCATTACGTCAATCTTTATTTATTTATTTTCTTTCTTTCTTTCTTTTAGGCATGACATAAACTCACTAGCCTGGATGTAATGAAAAACATGAAAGATGAAGTAACAAATCATTTCAACACAATAAACTCTATATGTTCCACTGTACAACTAACCAAAAAGCAAAGACTAAACCAACATGTACCAAAAACATAACTCTGACGGACTGCTTGTCCTTATAAAGACTCGACATGGTGACATTATAATTTAACGTGTGCAACTCATATATCTATCATCCTGGCACCCCAGTTACACAATTATACAAGTTTTAAAGTAAGTGACACAGGTGTACATTAAACATACCATCTGCTCAGGGTGACTAGATGACAGAAGGTCTTCCAGTAAGGATATTGATTTCCTTTCAAGTCCATCAGAAATCAGCTTTAGCACTTCCTCCCTAATAATTTGACCTTCTTTGGAGCCAGTTCCAAAATATACTGCATCAAAATTAGTACGATTATCAGTATGGAAAGTCAAAATTCAGCACCTATATGCAATATTTAAGAACTTGAAGTTAAGTCAAAAAATTCTAGGTATGGCTCAATCACTCTATGACCCCGTGGAAAAAAAAAAATCTCAAAATTACAGAAAGGAAAATAACTAGGAATTATAAGAGCTCTATGATTTGCTTACAAGCATGCATAAGAATCCTCCTGGTACATTTCAGTAAGCACTGCCGTTCCATGTAATACTGAAGCAATATCTTCATAACAACAGCAAAAGAAGTCAGACAAGTGGCCAGCAATGAAGAAATGCTTCAATACTAGCATCTCATATCTGTATGCAAAAAACAAAAAACAAAAAATTCACATGCACAACTCATTTCTACTAAGTTGAAAATATTGATATCAGTTGGATAGCCACATGAAAACCCCACAAAGACCTTTACACTCCCATCACAACTTGTATCCAAGATTTGGTGGTGCCCCCATACAACACAACGAGAATAGAGGAAAAAGAAGCTACTAACCACATGAAGATATTCTTGAACTATAGAATCGGCACCTAAATTTTTGTCCTTTAGAGTCCTTTCGACAAGAATGTACGTTTGCACTTCATCTAAAGCCTGAAACAAACAATAAGCATCAACAGCGAATCAATAATCAATGACAATATCCGATATATCATATAAACATCATGAAATCCAACTAATCAAAATATCATTAAACTCACATTCTCCTCAGAAAATTCACTTCACAGAAAACAATGCAATGAAAGACTCAATAGTGCAACAATTATAGCATTGAAGGCTAGGTTTAGCAAAAACTACAAAATGAGCGGCAAAATTTGGCAAAAAAAAAAAAATTATCACCAAGTAGGAGCTGATACGCAATGCCTTTTCTTTCAATTCAGGCTGGATAGTCAATTGGCGATCCCCTATCTTCACTGTCTCTGAATTCAAAGCCTCCTTCGATTTCTGATTCGGTGACTTGAAGCGCGACACTGTGTCCACGAACCAACCTCGGTTTTCCTTCAACTTCTTCGCCTAAACAAAACACAAAGAAACTCAATTCATGCACGTACGCTATCAAATCGACCGAGAGAGGATTAGGGTTTACGAGATTTGGAGGGAGATCGGAGGAGAGAGAGGCGTTCTCGAGGTCGGTAAGGAGGAGAGAGAATGGGTCCCACCAGAGAGAGGCGTCGACGGACTTAGCGGTGGTCGCCATTGAAGGCGAAAGAGAGAGCTCGAGAGAGAGAGACAGAACCTAAAACCCTAGCAGAAGAGTGAAGAAGAAGAAAGAAGGGGTTATGTAATTTGATTTTTCGCGCTTTGAAAGTGCGCACTTTGGAGAGTGCATGTGACTGAGAGTGAAAAAACAAAAATGGGAAAGAATTTGTATTTTATTTTTGGCAAAAATTTAAAATTGACCCTCTAATTTTTAGATTTTATCATTTCAGTACTCTCACTCTCAATTTTATCACTTCAATCCTCTAAATTTTAATTTTTGTCAATATAACATTCTGTTAGGTCTCAATTACTACTACCGTTAAGTTTGACCCTTTTCTATAAATTAAAAAAAAAAAACTATAAAAAAAAAGGAAAAGGTCCCCTTCAGTCTTCATCCTCAGCCTACCCATTCTCTCTCTCTCTCTCTCTCTCTCTCTATAGCATACTAGCTTGTGAAAGGAAAGATCGGTGACCCAAAGTCAAAGTCAGAGCCACCGCCAACACCCTTACTGCTGCTCTCTCAGATTAACACAGTACTCGTCTCTCTCTCTCTCTCTCTCTCTCTCTCTCTCTCTCTCTCTCTCAGATCAATTTTGTTTCTCTCTCTCTCTCTATTCGTCTCTGGATCTCTCTCAATCATGGCGATGGTGGTCGATCAGTGAGTGTGACGCATGGCCGATGCTCACTGTTAACTGGGTGGTCAATTGGCGAGGGTGTGGTGTTTGCTTTAGGGTTTGTTTGTGTGTTATGGGTTGGTTTGTTGAAGTATTGAGGTTTTGGTGGTTGTCTGCTTTAAAGCATAATGCATATATGATGGTGGATTTGAGAGAGAGAGATTGATCTTGAACTTTTTCTATTTTCTGGTTTTGATTTCAGGGGATGTTCCCCTTCCATTTTTTTTTTACAGTTTTTTTTTTTATTTTCTTTTAATTATGATTTTTTCTTTTTTAAAAGGCCAAACTTAATAGGAGGAGCAATTGATATCTAACAGAATTGTACATTGACAAAATTTGAAATTTAGAGGACTGAAAGAACAAAAGTTAAAAGTTAGAGGGTCAGATTTGAATATTTGCCTTTATTTTTTTATATAAGCATAAAAATAGGTTAGAATTTTTTTTTTTTTTTTTTTTTTTGAGGGGGAGAAATTTTTTATGTTGGTAAATGTTTTTGATAATTGGGGGATTTAATGTATAGTTGTGCTAAGAGAAACACATGTTTAAACAATAAACTATTGAATAATTATGGTGATTCTCATTTTCTATTATGATTTATTAGTAAATTATATTCTTAATTAAGCTGGCTGGTTAGCTTTGAGTATCTGTTCCAATCTCAACCATGAATAGTGAATACCCACCAATAACAATAATATCATATGACAAAAATGTGATGTGGGGGAAAAAAGGCCCAACCCAATGTAATGGGCTGAAGGCCCATAGGAGGGCTATTTTGCAACCGAGAAGAGGAAGATGGAAAAGGCAGGGCCCGTCTGGAAGTGGGACCCTCAGAAGGAAGAATTATCACAATCCGAAGAGGATATCTTCTGTCCGAAGAGATTGTAATCCTCTGACGCAATATTATAAATCAATTGAATGTGTGAAATGCCAAAATGACCTTCCAAGGACTTCACCTGATCAAGATAAGCTCTGAGTATACTATGGAACGATAAGGATGAAGAAATATCTAAGGGGAAAGCTGCTACCACTGTATTTAATGCACTGCAGCAACTTTTCTGGCCGCATTTATGTGGAGAAGACCCCTGAACAGTGCATCCTAACCTACTGCCACTCACACGGAGCTAAAAGAAGATGCCTGACGTGACATGTACTTAAGCAAACTCATGGATGAGGAACAAGTGGACGATGGAGATGAGGAGAAGGGTGACTATATAAAGGAAGGAAGCTCCTAACAAGAAGGGAGGAAGAAAGAGAGCTTGATTGTAACCCTAAGATTTTTGTTCATCAGATAAACAATAGTGTAGCTCTTCGGATTTTCGGATCGCACGTGTAAATTCATGTTGGCTTGTGTTTCAAGGTTGTGATCCATCGTTATCAATCACATACTTAACCTAGCTCTTTCACCCATACTCTACAAATTAATTGTTTTTGAGCTTGAGCCACAAATACCAACCCTACATATGATTAATAAGATAATATGTAACAACTAATCAATTTTATAATTCAATGACGAGTTATTATTATATGATTAAAATGTGATCTAGAAATCGAGAAAGTAACATATCTTAAGGATTATATCTTCTAATTAATATGGCTTATCATGTTTGTTTGCTAACCTCTTAATTGATTAAAGATATTTATTTTATTTTATTTTTCTATTTTTACAAATTATTGGTATTCTCTTTGTTTGGTTAGGAATATAAGGTATGTGTACATTTGAAAATTAAGTTTGTGTTATATTTATCATATAAATAAAGTGTAAGCAAAAAATAATAAAAAGATACAATACTACGTTACAGGTAAACCAATACCTTAACGCAATATAATTCTTGTATGCGTTGGATGATTTTTATGTTTAAGTTAATGTTATGTAATTTATGACATCCTTTGAAATATCTTTATTTATGTTTGGGCTTCTTCTTTTTTATGTGTACTTTCATTATAGTGGTATTGATAATGTGGGGCCCGTGGGCCTGATAACCTCGGCCCATCATATAGCAAGCCCAAGGCCCATGCCGAGGAGTGCAAACTATTTCTGAGGAGAGGGGGGGGAGCCTACTTTCCTAGGACCAGGCCGAGGATACCTTGTCCTCGGCCTGACAAGGGCAGTTTTGGGGAGGGTTTAACCCCAAAGTAAGTTGTCACTATCGCATTGAATGCACTCAACTAACCCCCCTGGCCGCATTAATGGGGAGGTAACCCTTTGACAGGATAACGTTGGTTAGAGCGAGCCACTTGAGTACCGATAAGGCCTCTGATGGGACGGACAATCAGAAGAAAAGCGAATAGATGATCAACAGATGGAAGCAGAAGATAGGAAGATGAAAACTATAAAAGAAGAGTTAGTAATCCCAAGAAGGAGAGGGGGAAAAGAGGAAGGCCTCCTCGGCCACAGGCCGAGGAGCATTCTCCCGTTTGTAAGAAAACACTTAGCCATTTTTTGAGATAAGTTTGGCCATGGTGATCAACGGCCAGCGCCTAAGCCTTTCAGCCCACTCTTTATAAATTTATTGTTTGGGCTTATTGGGCTGAAACCCAACACTCAGTTTAAATTGAATTGAGTCCTTACAATTGGCGCCGTCTGTGGGAAGGATAAGGGTGCTGGCCGGTGCACCAGGTAAATGTTCCAAGTTATAAGACTTTGATTTACAGTAGACTGAATGAGATAAAGTTCTAAGTTCTAATTTCTAAGTGTTTGTTTTACGATAGATTGAAAAAGATAATGTTCCAAGTTATAAGTATTTGTTTTGCAGTAGATTGCATAAGATAAGGGTTCTAAATTTTAAGTATTTATTGCGCAAAAAAAAAAAAAAAAAAAAAAAAAAAAAAAAAAAAAAAAAAAAAAAAAACAGAAGAAAAGCGAATAGATGATCAACAGATGGAAGCAGAAGATAGGAAGATGAAAACTATAAAAGAAGAGTTAGTAATCCCAAGAAGGAGAGGGGGAAAAGAGGAAGGCCTCCTCGGCCACAGGCCGAGGAGCATTCTCCCGTTTGTAAGAAAACACTTAGCCATTTTTTGAGATAAGTTTGGCCATGGTGATCAACGGCCAGCGCCTAAGCCTTTCAGCCCACTCTCTATAAATTTATTGTTTGGGTTTATTGGGCTGAAACCCAACACTCAGTTTAAATTGAATTGAGTCCTTACAGATAATATTGATGATAGCAAGTAATGACATGATATTATTATTATTACTATTATTATTATTATTTGAGAGAATTTTATCCTATGACGTCTACTCCTAATGATAACTCTTTATTATCAGACCAAGACACCAATTAGTTTTTAGTGTAGGCGGAGATTGAATCACAGATCTCTTATACAACTATCAGAGAATTTACCAGTTGAGCTAACTGGAACCTACTGATATTTTATTAAAATGTAATAACATACAAACTTATATTCTTTAATAATATAAAATAGATAAATGCCTTCAAAACAATATCAAAGATCATTAAATATTGAAGAAAACACACACACACATCCCATTTTAAGTTTATATAATTAGACAGGAAAAAGAAAACATTTATATTTGTTACAACTTATAGCATTGTCTATCTATTATTATTGTTATTCCTATCCTTAGGCTTCGTTTGGGAGTTCATAAGGGAAAAAAATAGAATAAAATAAAATAATAATAAGAGAATGGAAAGTAATGAAATGTATTTAAGTAAGAGAAATGAATGGAAAATAATGGAATTGAATAAAATGGAATTAAGTAACCTTGATTGGATGTTTTAAAATGAAGGAATGGAAAGGAATGAAAATTAATGAAATGTAAGTAATCTTGTTTGGGAGCAACATGGAGGAAATGGAATGAAATCATTTTATGACAATATTATTATTAGACCCCTATTTTAAAATAAAAGGTTAAATATATAAGGGTATTTTGGAAGTTTTAGTAAAAAAAATTATTAAATTTAATTTTATTCCCTCCCATTCCTCCCAATTTCGGGGGAAATGAAAATTTGAGATTTTAAGGAATAGAGAGGAATGAGTGTTCCTCATACTTATTCAATTCTCTCCCACTTAAACTCGCAAACAAGAAAATGAGCTTTCCATTCTCTCTATTAAAACTCTCAAAAAGGAAAGGGAAGAATATTCTAAAATTATTATTTTCATTCATTTCCATTCCATTTTATTCCTTCCCCCCAAACGAGACCTTAAAATAAAGGAATGGAAATGAATGATTGTTCCTCATACTCATTCAGTTCTTTCCCACTTAAACTCCAAAACAAGAAAATGAGATTTCCATTCCCTCTATTAAAACTCTCAAAAAAGAAAGGGAAGAATATTCTAAAATTATTATTTTCATTCATTTCCATTCCATTCTATTCCTTCCTCCAAAACGAGACCTTAAAATAAAGGAATGGAAATGAATGAAAATAAATGGAATATAAGTAATCTTATTTGGGAGCAACATAGAGGGAATGAAATAGAATCATTTTATGATATTATTACTTTTAGACCCTTATTTTAAAATGAAAAGTTGAATATACATGAGTATTTTGGGAGTTTTAGTAAAAAAATCATTAAATTTAATTTCATTCACTCTCATTCCTCCTAATTTCGGAAGGAATGAAAATTTGAGATTTTAAGAGAATAGAGAGGAATGAGTGTTCCCTCCTACTCATTCCATTATCTCCCATTTAAACTCTCAAACAAGAAAATGAGTTTTTCATTCCTTCTATTAAAACTCCTAAACAAGGAAAGTGAAGAATATTCTAAAATTATTATTTTCATTCTTTTCCATTCTATTCTATTCCCTCCTCCCAAACAAGGCCTTAAAATAAATGAATGGAATATAAGTAATCTTATTTGGGAGCAACATTGAGGGAATGAAATGGAATAATTTTATGACAATATTACTTTTAGACCCCTATTTTAAAATAAAAAGTTGAATATACATGAGTATTTTAGGAGTTTTAGTAAAAAAAATCATTAAATCTAATTTCATGCTCTCCCATTCCTCCCAATTTTGGGAGGAATGAAAATTTAAGATTTCAAGGGAATAGAGAGGAATGAGTGTTCTCTCTTACCCATTCTATTATCTCCTACTTAAACTCTCAAATAAAGAAATGAATTTTTTATTCCCTCCATTAAAACTCCAAAATAAGGGAAGGGAATAATATTCTAAAATGATTATTTTTATTCCTTTCCATTCCATTCTATTCCATTCCCTCCTCCCAAATGAAGCCTTATTATTATTGTATAGTAGGAGGAGACATAGTTAGAATTTAATTGCTATAAGTATTAAATTTAATTATAATCTAATTTTGAAAATTTATCAAACTTTTACTTTGATAGTAATTAACCCGACTAAAGCACAATAAAGTTTTAAAGAAAATTGTAACTTTGACCTTTAGGGGAGTATAATTTTGTGACTTTGACAATAAGTATAATTGCATGCGATTCATGTTTTTCAAATTTTAAATATATATAATTATTTACATTTTTACTTTACTAGAGTATGATGGACGTTGGATTAAGGAGAATTTATGCCGCTACTGAAGTTAATAAAGAGCTACTTAAATAAGATTAGGGATTGATGAAGCATAATTTATAAATAAAAAACAAATTGACTTCAACAGAAGACCTTCTATTTTGATTGATTGGGACAATATACAAAATAATTTTATTTTATTATAATAATATTATAACTGTAAGGGCACGGTTTACAGCCCAAGCCCAATATGTGTATGGAATTATGGGTTAATGAGCCAAGTACAATAAATTTGTAGAGAGTGGGTCAAAGAATTAGGTCCTAGTGAATCTAATCAGGGATAGGATGAGTTTAAAAGACAAACATGCAAGAGCAAAATGCGTAAGATTGGGTGAATGTGTTATCCGAGGAGGCAAATATTTATATAGATTAATGGAACTGATTACAAATGTAGCTCTGGTTGCTACCGTCTTCTTTCTGTATTTTTTCCCCCTCTTCCTTCAGGGGTCTTTTACATTATATATCTCATTCCTGCTGATCTTGGCCTCCATTTGTCAATTGTTCACGCTACTACTCGAGTGCCCGTCCAATCAGACACCCTATTTGGCTCTCTGTTAGTTGCAATAGCTAAGGAAGCACTGTTTAGGGGTTTTCTCCACATAAATGCAATTAGAAAAGTAGCTGCAATGCATTTAATGCAGGGGTAGCAAGCTTTCCTTAGATATTTTCGGACTCCCTTTCTTCTTGTGTGTTCATGAGGCACACCTCTTACAATGGGGCTTCCATGGAGGTCATTTTTGTGGTTGGGATGCGTGTCTGGGTTGTATATGTCATGACCGTGGAGGAAATTCTCCTCGGACCACCTTCTTTTCATTTCTTACTCATGAGGCTCCAAACTAGAATCCCCCTTAACCATTTGCCCATCTGCGGACATGATAACGTTCTCGGATAAGGCCCAAAGCCCAATATATGGTTTTGGGCCCATGTCCCTACAATAACAAATCTAACTTATTATAACTAATGAAGTGTAATGAAAACATCTGTATTAGAATGATTATTTTTGCTAGCATTGTTATCCGGATTAATCAAACAATTGGTTACAAGCACTATTATAATGTGTATTGAATCACTTGTACAACACTAATAAGAGTCATTAAAATTTATGGTGAGTGCGAAATACTTTTATTTATCATGGGTGCCTGAAACTATGTGTTAACCCCTTGAGCGATCAAATGGAAGGCAATTGAGTGGAAAGCAAAAGATAATGTGTGTGTGTGTGTGTGTGTTTTTTTTTTTTTTTTAAAAATAGCTCATGGACATTATTTTTGTATTGAAAACTTTTATTTTTTTATTTTTTTTATAATTATGGATATTTGTTTGATTTGAAATTGATTGAAATGGGTTGTGCTTAATTTGTAAAATTGTTGGTTTTCCTTTTATTTTAATTATGTCTTGTTTGGTTTTGATTGGTTTATCAATTGAATTGGGTTTTCCTTGCTGCCTTATGTTGTTACATGGGGGGCAAAAACATAATATGTTGACAATCTGGATTCAACAATATGCATGAATATGGTATCAACTTAAGGCTTGAATAAATAAATAAATAAAACTTAAGGCAAAAATTTTGAGTAAAAAAAATTAATTAATTAACATATGTCAATGATTACACTTTCTAATTTATATTTTTCATGTTTCCTTGTTGGTGTCTTAGGAAAATTAAGATCTCCAATTTATTTTATTAACAATTATTTTTATGTTTATGTGTATGTAAATATAAGAATAAGATCTTTCAAAATAACTTTAATACATTATTATTATATAACAAAATCAAATACGCTGACACTATAAAATTTTAGTTTACATTATCTTATATGTTAATGTGAAGTGATGGATGATCATATTTTAATATAGTGCACCCTCATTCATGCAATAATGGCTGCTCTGCTTAGTGGTCTAGCATATGATATTTCTTTGCTAATGAATCAATATTAACAATTAATTAATTCTGATATTACTTTCTCAAAAAAACAATGAATATGTATTAACAATTAATCAGTATTAACAATTAATTAATTACTTTCTCAAAAAAAAAAAAAAACAATTAATTAATTAACGTTAGTTAGTTATTGGTTGAGAGTTGTTTCTTTGAATTTAATCATTTTTTTAGTGAAGAGACACATCTCTTCCTAAGAGACATGAGCAAGTCTATAAATATAAAACTCTTCGTTTGTGTCTTTAATCATCCTCTCTACAAATATGATGGTGATCACCACCTTGACGAGATTACCATCCATCACACAATTAGGACCAATAGTGATATCACAACTATTGGTTGGTTCTAAGAGAGAAAGTAAACCACCGTTACTGCCACTCTCCTCCTCCACCAACTAATCAACCATTGCAAAAATTTGTTAAAAATAATTTTCTAAACAATCAAAAGACAGATTTTTAGTTTGATTACATCAATTTCTTATTACAATTACCATCAATCTATTGCATATCTTGATCAAGAACCATTATGGTTTAGGGCCAAAGGAGTGCTTTTTACTGGAGACATCAATCATGTGCACATAGATTTTTTATTGCGGGAAAATTTTTGCGAAGGATTTGAAGAAATTCAGAGGGGTTAAGACCGAAGAACAAGAAAATTAGTTAAAATTTAAAATCGTATATGACCCTAAAGATGATTTTGATAATTTATTTAAAGTTTGAACTCACATCATCTAATGATAAAGAAACTGCGTTTGGAGATTGTAAACATCCCATTTTATTCCAACCTGTACTTGAGGTTCTCTAAAGTCATTCCATTCTATGCTTGGCTCAAAGCTTATCAACACAATCACCAAACCCTAGGGGTCAATTTTTGGCTGCGGAAGGAGATTCAACCGAGACCAATCAAGAAATCACAGTTCAAGTGTAAACGATGTGAGATATGGATATTTACCATGATCCTTTCTCCTCCTTAATCTCTTGCTGTTTATTGTTTCCTATAATTTATCAAGCTCTTCACATGGCACGCATTATAATATGTTGATTAATTCATGCCTTAAATTTCATTTCCTTGACTAGTCAACAACTTGTGCATTGCTCTAGGAAGTTTAATAAAATATGTTTTTATCTAAAAATATAGTTTTTTTCTCTCTTTTATTTTGTATGTAAATATGAATCTTGATAATTATGATAGTTATTAATAAATATTTATAATTTACGATAATTATAAAACTTGATATTACACGCAAGGAGGGATAAGCACAACGGGACAAGCATACACATACACAAATGATGGCTTTTTGAAAGAGGCACTACCATGCTTGCATGACTAAAAAGAAGCCATGCATGAAACAAAGCATGCAGAAGACAAGCAATAAAATCAGAACTTGATTTCATTGAGAATGTATCAAATAATTACAATGGGGGATCTATATCATGCAAGAGTACAGAGATAGTACCATTATAAATTATTACAACAGCCAGATGAATTTGAACATCCATGAAAGTCCCATGGTAACAATGTCACAAAAAACCAGTCCACACGCGTCTAACTTCTGCAAGTAATAAACAATGATTCACCTTACCCCCAATCCCCTCCCCCCTCTCTCTCTCTTTCTCTGCTTTTTCATTTCCATCATATCCCTACTTTAAAAGCTTTATTGGAGCAATAAATTATAAATTTTCCACACTAACCTTCATCACACAATACAACATTGTTTCCACTTACATTTGGGGCAAATACTGCTGTGGCCTAAGGATGAGAAGGAAAAGGTGGCAAGGGAGGGAATTTTTTAAACTTGGGATGTGGGAAATACTTTGGATGCAACTTGGGTATAGGAGGTAGCTTAGGAAGAAGAGGGGTTTCAGAAATGGGTGGCCATGGCTTCTTAAAAAATGGAGGAATCTTTGGGAATGGAGGAAGAGGTTTATGGAATATTGGTGGTTTTGGTTTGTAGATTGGAATGGGAGGTAGAAATGGCTTTTTGAAGATAGGGACGGGTGGTGGAAGTGGCTTCTTGAATATGGGAATTGGTGGAGGAAGTGGTTTTTTGTAGATAGGTAAAGGTGGTGGAAGCGGCTTCTTGTATATAGGAATTGGTGGAGGAAGTGGTTTCTTGTATATAGGTGGTGGAAGTGGCTTTTTGTATATAGGAACTGGTGGAGGAAGTGGTTTCTTGTCTATAGGTACAGGTGGTGGAAACAACTTTTTGTATATAGGAACTGGTGGTGGAAGTGGTTTTTTATAAACTGGAATAGGTGGAGGACATGGCTTTTTAGGAAGAGGCGGAAGTGGCTCCTTGAAATTTGGAATTGGAGGTGGAAGTGGCTTTTTGTAGATAGGAACCAGTGGTGGAAGTGGTTTTTTGTAAACTGGAATAGGTGGAGGACATGGCTTTTTAGGAAGAGGTGGAAGTGGCTCCTTGAATTTTGGAATTGGAGGTGGAAGTGGCTCTTTGTAGATAGGAACTGGTGGAGGAAATGGCTTCTTGTAGATAGGTACTGGCGGAGGAAGAGGCTTTTTGTATATGGGAGGGAAGACCTTTGGTGGTAGTGGTGGAAAGACCTTAGGAGGGGAGCTGGGTATTGGTGGAGGAAGAGGCTTCTTAAATATGGGAGGAAAGACCTTTGGTGGTAGTGGTGGAAACACCTTAGGAGGGAAGGGAAATGTATGACCAAAGTTCTTAAAATGTGGATGGTGGAACCTAGAAAGGGGAGGCAACTTAGGCAAAGGTGGCAATTTGGGTAGTGGTGGGTGCTTATAGTGAGGCCACAAGAAAGCTGAAGTGCATGTCACAGGGGAGAACTTGAGTTTACCAGCCAACCCAAACGTGTATTTTCCTTTGGCTTTGGACTTGAATACTACTTTTGAAGACTCAAGGCCATTATGTGCAGGGCATGGTGCAGCTGATGCACTGTGAAGCTGTGCATAGCACTCTTCATTCAGTTTTCCATCTTTTACAATCTTATGATGAACAGACACTTCGAACTTTCCTTCTTCATTGAGTTTCCCTACCCCTCTTGTCTTGAAGTGTCCATTTTCTAGCTTGCAATCAATTGTTACACGAAGCCCTGCACAATGATACACAAAATTATTATTACTTGTTTTTCAATATTGTTTGTATATGGCATCATTAATCATATGCAAGAAAAAAGTCAGTAATTTGATTGAGACAAAACACAAGAAAATAAGAATAACAGACAGTATCAGATCTGACTAGATAATAGCCATCTTGAATCTGACCAGTTGTTGCTATTGGACTCCTATGTTAGGTAGTTTCTATTTTTACCATTTTCAAGTATTAGAATGTAGATTAAAACTTAAGTATAATTTTTTACTTGACGTATTTTAGGTTCCTCAATTAAATTTAATCATGTGGTAGCATTGACCTAAATGAATTTAATTATCATTGAAAAAGATAAAAACAATATTTTTGATGTGTCACACCAAAGGAAATGTCCATAACTTTTACCCTAAACAAAATATGGGACCAAGAATAGCAAATAGTAGCATTTCAAGTCAAAGCATGTCAACATTGCACTTTTACAAGGCAAACTTGACATTGACATTTAAAAGAACAATGCACCCATCATGAGTAGAATAAAAAAGAAACAATACATCAACCATGAACAATTCAGTATTTATGATGGTTCCAAAAAAGAAAACCATACCTGTGAAGGCATGTTTAATCTTAATGTTACTCTGCTCACAGTCTGCACATTCTCCTAGCCCAACTACCTCAACTGTCTTATGATCACCATAGCAGAAACTTGCTGTAAAAAGCAAGGTGGCCCAGAAGCACAAAGGAAGAATCCGCATTGGGAAACCACTCCTTTGGCTCCCAATAATTATGAAGCAAGGAGATGAAGTGTTAAAAACTGAAGAAAGTAGCTTATGAGCTAAGAAGCTATATGCTTCTATGGTTTGAGTGATAAGAGTTCCAAAAGCCTTATTATATAGTGATATTGAAGCAAGGATATGATCATATGAAAGGCTCACCGACACCAAACTTTAAAGCCTCACATGAGGCTAAGGATAAGGACCTATTGAAATGAATTATAGATTTCAATGAGAAAGACAGTCACGATGCACACTTGCCTTTATCATCTAAGGCCATTATCTTTCATTGAATGAGCTCTCAACTACACAACTTATATCTTTCTGTGTTCTCTTTATCTCTCTAAACCTACTTACCAGCTCTCATAAATACTATGCTTTTTATAAAAACACAGGTTGGATTACCGTAAAGTTTTTCATTATTTTGCAAAATTGGCAAATGGCACTGCATTATTTGATTTTTTTAAGACCATACAGTTAGAGAGGCTATCAAAAATAGAAGGCACATTAAAGACATTGAGATTATTGAAGTACACATCAACTTCACGTGGATCACCTACAGTTATCAACCAATTTTGTTCCAGAGTCCACCACATTTTAAATTTGTACACACTTGTAGAAGGACAATATATATTATAGATAATAATGCTTTCGCTGTCTTTAATAACTTCAAGGTAGTTGCAGAATAAATTTTATTCATAAAGCAATTATGAGGCATATAAAGGACTGTGGTAGTTATGAAATACCTGTTGGGTATTTATTCAACAATTTACTGATGTGATAAAGTAAAAGGAACCATACACAGATTTAAGAATAATCAGTAACACAAATAGATATAAAAACCTCACACAATTAATAAATACTGAATATGTATAAATAGAAATCTGCAAATAATTGAAGACTCACAGACCAGATGCTTTAAAGGATGAACAATGAGATCAAGTCTTGTGTTTTACACAATCTCCTTAAAGCAGATTTCGTTTCTCACACTTTATCTGTGGTGCTTTGAGACTCGTGGATGTCTGCCTCCCAGGAAAAAATGATCAAACAGCACGAAGAAGAAGCACTCAAGGTCGTGCTCTGCGAACTACTCAATGCCTCTTTCTCTCTCTTTGACACAATGAATGTACAAAATTCTCACTGTCTGAGTTTTTCTCTGAAAAGTTCTTTTCTATGAACGAGGGACCATGAAACTATGCGTAACGTAAAACTGAAACACTGTTTCAGATATCAACTGCTGTGCACAGACTCTGACTCAATAATAAAATAATAAACTATTATTATTAATTGGATAAGTGGGCCTAGTCCACACATGCCTAAAGCCTAACCCAATATCCAGCCCAAAGCTCATATTTTCTATTATTTCCAATGTGGGACTCAAGGATTTTCACCTCTTATAATAATATATTCAAGTGAATATAGAAAATATCAATTTCTTATTCACTCCATACTATTTTTTCAACAATACCAAGGTTTTTTTTTTACAAAATAAAATTTCTATTCTAACCTAATCTAAGTATATATGTGTGTGAAGTTTCCTTCTGGAGACTTGAACTCTAGCCCTTACCTTCCACACCCCACAAGCACTTATACTTGCTAGAGAAGTACTGTAGCTTAAACTAAAAAAATAAAATAAATAAATAATGTGGGTTGTTAAAAAAAGTATTTTAATGTGTTGATTGTTGTAGTTATTGTTTATTATATTAGATATATTATTTTAATAAGTTGAATGTTAAATGATTTTAACATTCAACTCATTAGATATATTATTTTAATGAGTTGAATGTTAAAATAAAACTTTTGATGTTGGTAAAAGCTAAATTTTTTAGATGTTTTGCTGTGAATGTTTCTAGGGCTTCACTTATTTTATTTGACCTTCACTCTCCTTTGAATCTAACCTCATGGTACTGGCTGCTTAGTGTGCATTTGGGAAGCGCGATTGCACTTCCCAAACACATGTTTTGTGTTTCAGCACTTTTTTTTTTTTTTTTTTAGCTGAAATATTTGACTTTTTTCATGAATAGTGCACGGTTCTGTTTACGGACCCACAAATTTCACTTTTCACCAACTTTTTCATTAAAAATGAGTCCCACAGTACTATTCACACATTTAAAAATTATTTTGCTACAATATTTTGCAGTTTTCAATTTTCAATTTTCAACTGTATCTAAACGGACCCAAATGCTAATAGTACACAGTCAGGGCTATTTACTTTATTTGAATCTAAGGAGTACTAGTAGGTGGTGGAGCAAGAGGCATTGAAAAGATTTTTGCTTTTCAAAAACTGAAGTACCTATATGCTATACATTTAAGTTATATGTACTGTTCTATCATTTCGGTTAAAAAAAAAAAGAGTTATATGTACTGATCTCCATTCAATTGCTTCTCACTTTCTTCACCCGAAAATATTCACAGATCTTTGTCACAAGTTAAAAGAAGCTTTTCTAACCAAGAGAAAAGTTCTATATTATATATTCCATTTGGTATTTGACACAAGCATACTGCTTCTGGGGCATTTGAAATGAGTAATTATGCTCATTATTATTGGGTAGAAGTGAAATATAACATCTCCTTTTTCTTTTTTCTTTTTTTTCTTGCTTAAAAAAAGATCCTTGAAATTTGGGATAAGATTGATTTTGGTCCTTAAAATTCTGAAAAAATGAATAGTTTCATCTTTGAAATTTGAGGTAAATTTGATTTTTTTTTTTTTTTTTTGGAGCTTGGTAAATTTGATTTTTGATTCCTTTAATTGAGATTGCTACAATTTCGGTTACTTAAATATAGGGTTGGTCTGAGTTTGATCACTTAAATATTAGGTTGGTTCAATTAGGTTGTGTCACATGGATATCTAGCATCCCAAATCTCATAAAATTGAGAGACTAAAATCGAACTAACCTCATATTTGAGAAACAAAAAATGCAATTTACTCTAAAAATATATAATATCTTAATGTTGTAAACATATATTAGAATGATCATGTGCCTCCATTTGACAATAATTATAAGAAGTTTGTTACAGTGGTATAATATAATTAGACATTGGTTTTTAAATCATCAGAAATGGCATGAGGAAACACAAAATTTGTGGAGAAGCCTACTTTGGTAGATGCATTGCTTAGAAGCTGTTTGGCATTATTTTCAGACTTTAGCTTTTGACTTTTAGTTTTTATGTACAATTTTTTAAAATCTCACTTTTTCCTTTTTTTTTTTTTTTTTTTCACTTTTTCCTGCATTTTTCAAGATACAAGTATATTTTAACACTTTTTCAACAAAATGTTTTCAGCCTGTTCCATGAACCAGTCTCCAACAGCCTACAATGTTGACGGAAAATCACTTGATAGAAGCCTGAAAAGTGAAAAGGCTCAACATACAAATCTGTCGACTTACACAATTGCAGTAACAAAAAGAATCCCCAAATTCCAAATGCTTTGATTCACGGGATACACATTGTGATCATGATGTTTGATGCATACATGATGTTTGATGCATACTACACTAAATGGAAGGACTCTTTGGCGGTGTAGCTTGGCTGATTATAATAACTATGCTCACATGACATGCCTACCACTTTATGAAAGTGAACTAAATTTGGTCTTTCTTGTTTTCATAAGTCATAACCAATACTCAACTGCATGGTGTAGGTTCCTTGTTCTATTTACTGTCAGTAGCAAGTTGTCCAAAACATAGTGTAATACTAATATCCTTCTACACTCTAAACCTAGTCCTTTATTTATTTATTTTAATTTCAACTTCTGATGTATAGTTGATAGGATTTATTAAAGACATCAGTCTAGGTTTGATGTACTACATCTAAGGTTAGTTTATGGTTAACATAGGTTTTCTATGCTAGATGAAAGCTCAAAAAAATGTAATTAGATATTTGAAAATGTCTAGATATCTTCATTTTTCAAAAATAAAAAAATAAAAATAAAAAATAAAAAAGCTCTAAGGTTTTTTTATGACATCCTCCAAAGGTTTTTTTTTACTGTAAATGAAAGCTATCAAGCTGAATCAAATCACCTTTCTCAGAAAACAAAAAAAGCTGAACCACATCACATTAATTTTTTTTCTACTCTCTCTCTCTCTCTCTCTCTCTCTCTCTCTCTCATATTGTAGCTCTCTACAGTCTACACAAAAGCAACAGAAAAGGTACATCATCAATTAAATCAAGGAAGGTTTTTGGAAACAAAATCAGGTTTAGAAATAAAGGGAAAAAAAAAAAAGCAATCTTGAAAATGTCTATTAAGCCGAGTTGTTGGTTGGGAGGGGTGGGTTCCTAAACCAAACTTCTCTTGTATTTATATCATAGGGTGTGTTTGTATAAGTGGTTGCAAAATGGTGTTTTGGATTTAAAATTAGTGTTTATAAAAAAGCTACGAAGAGTTGCTGCTGCAAAACAGAGTTTTGGGTTTTAAAAATGCACTTTTAAGCTCCCAAAACGCCTAACCAAATAAACCCTATATGTACAAGAAAACACAAACCATTGTGTTTAATAGATATTGTTTCATAATCAATCCAGAAAATGCTATGTTTATGCAAATTGGGAGGCTTAATATATATCGTCATAAATGAAGTATCCTTAGTAGGTAAAAGTTTGACAAAGTAGAAGACATTTTATTTAATGTAGTGATTACACGTATCAGTTTGAGATTGCCATAGTAGGGAAACCATAATTCTGTGGTCCGGTCAAGTACAACGCCATTTTCATACATTGAAAATTTGTCCTGAGATTGGAAAAGCTCCCACGCAACTGAGTTACCATTCTCAAATACCCCTTTCCACTCAAAAAAAAGTATAAAGAAACTTTATTATTTGGTTGTTTGGGAGACCTAAGGAGTTGTTCTTTTGAAAAAAAAAAAGCATGAAATCCGATAACAAAACAAAGGAAATTAGTTTCACCTCATTCAATCAACACTGATGAAACGTTGAAACGTAGAACCCCCCTCCACCCCCACCTACTCCCCCCTCCCCCCCCCCCCCCCTCCAATAATGTCTAATGTTTATACTTTACACCGTCCACTCATTGTGTCAAAAGTCTTATAATTCAGTAACATTGTCTGGTCTCTGTTATGAGGAGAATTAAGATTCAAATTTCTCTAATAACAAAACAAATTAGTTTCACCTCATTTAATCAACACAGATGAAACGTAGAACCACCCCCACCTACCTCTCCCAAAATAATAATAATAATAATAATGCCTAATGTTTATACTTTACACTGTGTACTCATTGTGTCAAAAGTTTTATAATTCAGTGACATTATCTGCTTTCTATTATGAGAAGAATCAAGGTTCAAATCTCTCCTTTTCNCTAGATAAACTATTCTCAAACAGACACTTAGGTCTGTTTGAGATTCGCTTATTTTGTTGAAACTGAAAACTTTTTGCTGAAATTTGCTAAAATTATATTATACAGTGGTATAATATAATTAGACACTGGTTTTTAAATCATAAAAAATGGCATGAGAAAACACAAAATTTGTGGAGAAGCCTACTCTAGTAGATGCATTGCTTAGAGGCTGTTTGACATTATTTTCAGCTTTTAGCTTTTGACTTTTAGTTTTTATGTACAACTTTTTAAAATATCACTTTTTCCCTTTTTTTTTTTTCACTTTGTCCTGCATTTTTCAAGATGCGAGTATATTTTAACACTTTTTCAGCAAAATGATAGATAAGCTATTCTCATACAGACACTTAGGGTCTGTTTGGGATCCGCTTATTTTACTGAAACTGAAAACTTTTTGCTGAAAGTATTATAGATAAAGATAAAAGTTAATTGAAATAGTAAAGTGAAACTCATAAATAGTATTAAAAGTACAGTGGGGCCTATGAATAGTAACAAAAATAAGCTGAATAGTAAAATAAGCTGGTTTTTAATTTTTACCAAACACACACTTAATGTGTTATTCTTAGAGTCTGTTTGTGAACAACTTAGTGCCCGTTTGGCAAAGATTATTTTTGCCAACTTATTTTACTATTTAGCTTATTTTTGCTATTATTTATGAGTCCTATTACATTTTTTGGTACTATTCATGTGTTCAATTGTACTATTTCAGCTAACTTTTACTTTTATTTACAGTACTTTCAGTAAAAAGTTTTTGGTACTATTCATGTGTCATATTGTATTATTTCAGCTAACTTTTACCTTTATTTACAGTACTTTTAATAAAAAGTTTTCAGTTTTAGCAAAATGAGCGGATCCCAAACGCTCCCTTATTTAGTTGAAACTGAAAACTTTTTACTGAAAGTACTATAGATAAAGCTAAAAAGTAGCTACAAAGTATAGTGGGACTCATGAATAGTACCAAAAAGTGTAATAGGACGCATGAATGCAAAATAAGCTAAATAGTAAAAAAAATTGGTTTTTTAAGTCAATGTCAAACACAACCTTAAATGGGTTTTTCTAGCCTGTTCCATGAACCAGTCTCCAACAGCCTACAATGTTGACGGAAAATCACTTGATAGAAGCCTGAAAAGTGAAAAGGCTCAACATACAAATCTGTCGACTTACACAATTGCAGTAACAAAAAGAATCCCCAAATTCCAAATGCTTTGATTCACGGGATACACATTGTGATCATGATGTTTGATGCATACATGATGTTTGATGCATACTACACTAAATGGAAGGACTCTTTGGCGGTGTAGCTTGGCTGATTATAATAACTATGCTCACATGACATGCCTACCACTTTATGAAAGTGAACTAAATTTGGTCTTTCTTGTTTTCATAAGTCATAACCAATACTCAACTGCATGGTGTAGGTTCCTTGTTCTATTTACTGTCAGTAGCAAGTTGTCCAAAACATAGTGTAATACTAATATCCTTCTACACTCTAAACCTAGTCCTTTATTTATTTATTTTAATTTCAACTTCTGATGTATAGTTGATAGGATTTATTAAAGACATCAGTCTAGGTTTGATGTACTACATCTAAGGTTAGTTTATGGTTAACATAGGTTTTCTATGCTAGATGAAAGCTCAAAAAAATGTAATTAGATATTTGAAAATGTCTAGATATCTTCATTTTTCAAAAATAAAAAATAAAAAATAAAAATAAAAAAGCTCTAAGGTTTTTTTATGACATCCTCCAAAGGTTTTTTTTTACTGTAAATGAAAGCTATCAAGCTGAATCAAATCACCTTTCTCAGAAAACAAAAAAAGCTGAACCACATCACATTAATTTTTTTTCTACTCTCTCTCTCTCTCTCTCTCTCTCTCTCTCTCTCATATTGTAGCTCTCTACAGTCTACACAAAAGCAACAGAAAAGGTACATCATCAATTAAATCAAGGAAGGTTTTTGGAAACAAAATCAGGTTTAGAAATAAAGGAAAAAAAAAAAAGCAATCTTGAAAATGTCTATTAAGCCGAGTTGTTGGTTGGGAGGGGTGGGTTCCTAAACCAAACTTCTCTTGTATTTATATCATAGGGTGTGTTTGTATAAGTGGTTGCAAAATGGTGTTTTGGATTTAAAATTAGTGTTTATAAAAAAGCTACGAAGAGTTGCTGCTGCAAAACAGAGTTTTGGGTTTTAAAAATGCACTTTTAAGCTCCCAAAACGCCTAACCAAATAAACCCTATATGTACAAGAAAACACAAACCATTGTGTTTAATAGATATTGTTTCATAATCAATCCAGAAAATGCTATGTTTATGCAAATTGGGAGGCTTAATATATATCGTCATAAATGAAGTATCCTTAGTAGGTAAAAGTTTGACAAAGTAGAAGACATTTTATTTAATGTAGTGATTACACGTATCAGTTTGAGATTGCCATAGTAGGGAAACCATAATTCTGTGGTCCGGTCAAGTACAACGCCATTTTCATACATTGAAAATTTGTCCTGAGATTGGAAAAGCTCCCACGCAACTGAGTTACCATTCTCAAATACCCCTTTCCACTCAAAAAAAAGTATAAAGAAACTTTATTATTTGGTTGTTTGGGAGACCTAAGGAGTTGTTCTTTTGAAAAAAAAAAAGCATGAAATCCGATAACAAAACAAGAATCAAGGTTCAAATCTCTCCTTTTCACTGTTGTAACTATTGATTTATGCAAAAAAAAAAAAAAAATCATTGTTCATTCAATTCTTGGGGTCTGAATGTCAATTTTACTCAAAAATAATAATAATTTGTTCAATTTGAACAATTTGGGTTTAGTTTCAATCTTAATTCTAGGATTATTCATGTTCTCTAGAGGGTTGTAATTTAGAGTTTGTACAGGCAATGTCGTGGCCCATACTTTAGCTAAAAGAATAAAGTGATTGAAAGATTTGTTGGTTTGTTGATCTAGATGAAGAATGTTCCAACAGACATGAATGACGCATTGCTTGCTGATCCTATTTCTTAATCAATAAAACTACTATGCTGCTCCCAAAAAAATAAAGGTTACTACTAACCCATACACATACATACTCATGATATTGGAAGAATTATTCTCACCGGCTCCATCTAATGTGAGATACCTAGTGCATAAAATGCTCTCTTTGTTATGACACAACCAACATAATTAGTGGCAGAAATCCTTGTTTGATCATCCAAGTTGAAATTTCCCTGTTACTTCAAAGAACATGAGAAACCTTCCTTGGAGATTCCTACTTCAATAGAAAAATGACAGTGAGAAACGCACCCATAAGAGCCAGAACTATGACAAAGCCAAAATCAAGGCACCTGAAAATATCCCAACTGAAATAAAAATCCCAAAATTGAAACCTTACGACCATGTGAATAAAAGACTTATGGCTGCAACAATATATATTTTTCAAATAAGAACCAAGTAAAATGGTTTTCGGTGAAATTTTGAGCAGATTGTAGAGATCCATGATTGTGACTGAAACCAAATTCAGTCCCAACCAGGAAAAGAGCAGACAAAATTAAAATGGGTTGCATTTGCATCATGAGGGAAGTAAATCAGTAAATGTTTATTTTAATAAAACTCGCAAACTTCTCCAAACCACACGCACACACAGTGTTACTAGAACCCGAACTGTGTAATTGTCACAAAGGTTTAAAGTTTTCAATTTACTTCTACCAAATTTAATCACCAAATGTCAATGACTAGAATTGGGTCAGATCTACCACAAGATGCCTTCACATGGAAAATTTAATGATTTTTTTATCAGATTTATTTTCACACCAATATCTGCTACACATGGGGGATCACATCAGAACATTCAACTGACCAAGAATCTTTATAGCATCATTAGCCACTTGACAAAAACAAATGCAGAATTAGTTGTATTAGTTTCATCTACAACCACAAAGACAGTAATATCTGGACAAGAAAACCAAACCAACACCAGATGCATCAACAAAAAGCTTCATAGATAAAAGTGTAATAGAGAAAAAGGGCATGTGATTTAAGAAAATTTTTTTAGTTGAACAGAAAATTGTATCCTTCCTAACTCAAATCTGCGTTAGTTTTACCTCAAAATGCTCAACATCATCTCCAATAAAATTTAAATATTAAAAAAAAAAAAATTTCCAAAGGCTACAACAGCAAGAGAGTTCGTTTCTGGTCTAAATTCAAAACTACCGACTTTCTTGAGCTCCCTTAAAACTCAAAATGTCTAGTGAGAGTTACAAGAGTCTGTGCTTCAGTGTAGTGGCTTGTGCAGCTGAGCTGGATGAGCATTGCCTATCTACTTTTTCTTCTTTGATTTGTTTGCCAATGACTGAGTATATGCAGTTCCCTGAGCATTGGAAAGGGCAGAAAAAAGAGTACATCAGCAAGCCATCACAATTTCAGTGTTAATAGCCAGTAAAAGAGAACTCATAGTAGCAATAATAGACCTTTAGTTCCATATGGATATTTTTTCCTTTGCCCCAGGAAGAGGAGAAATTAGTGACCTCCAC
Organism: Quercus suber; assembly: GCF_002906115.3. NCBI lineage: Eukaryota > Viridiplantae > Streptophyta > Magnoliopsida > Fagales > Fagaceae > Quercus > Quercus suber. Next base: position 659,063 of record NW_027069738.1, read on the forward strand.
TTCATGAGGCATGGTCCACAGATGACTCTGCTAGCCCTTGGGATTTTTAAGTTCTGTACGAAATCCAAGAGACCAAAATCGACAAAGGCATTGACTACCTTTTTTTTTCATTTAATTTGCCCCATGTAAATGTAATTTAAACTACCTTTTAAACACCAATCCCCACCCCCGTGGCAGGGTGCAGCCACCAGGCAAATAGAAGGTAAGAAACCAAAACCAGCCACTAATACTTTGTACAATCAACAGGACAACAGTTTCTATTAACATTCAATGTCATGGTGAAGCATAAACTACTCACCTGAAGCCACTCATCCAGTGAAGCATCTGTGGTCTTAGTTCCAACTTCCACCTTGGGAGCCCTCTTAGTTTTCTAAACCAGTACAAACAGATAAGAATTAATAGAAGTAGGAAGCATACACAATATAAATATAAAACGTGATGAGGAGATAAGAAAACAAGCATCCAATAAGCACATTGATCTCTCACAGAGAGAAGAAGAAGAATTAAAGACAAAGGCAGCAAAAGACTCAGGTTAAATAGAATTTTCCTATCCCTCAATGCTACAAAATTAGTATGTTTCAAAGACTAACATTGTAAGTGCACATAAAATGAAGGTTTGTATCAGGACAAAGTTAACATTGTCACATTGGACACTGTTGTGGATTTAAGTTAATGAGATTTTACATTTAACATTACAATAGTCCAATAATACAAAATGCAGGACTGAGAGTGCATACCTTGGAAAGATTCTGAATTTGACCACGAATCCATATGCCAAGGAGGACAAGAAGGGCAATTGCAAGGGTAACAAGAAAAACGGATTCAATGCTAAGAAAAGCACCAGCCTCAACAACTTCGATGGTACCATTGTAGAAGGTGTTCTGGTATGGATTCTGGTCAATTTCATAAATGATGGTGCCTACAAGGTCAAAGGTGCCCGGCTGCAAAAGAAAAAGCAAATGCCTAAGCTCAAGAAAAAGTTTTTTTTTTCCCCCCCTTATAAATTGTATGTATTTTGGAATGAGAAATAGAGTAAAGATTATAGTGATTCTCAACAATAATTATTAGGAAAATACATTACTTCCATGGTTCAATACCTGCAAGAACTTGCTGACAGCAAATACGTATGGGAAAGTAGCCTGGGCTGAAGCTGGCACTGTTGCGTTGTTAAAGCCCTAGAATTAAAACACAAACGTACATGTAAATAAGGACATAGCAAACAGAAATTAACGACACAAGAAAGCTAGAAGACAGCTTTAATACAAAGCCAATACATAGAAAGAAAAACAGCTTCCCCCTCAGTGCAACCTGATAAATAAACTCATCCAGTGGAAGGGCACCACAACAGCAGTAAGGCACAAAAAGATTGAGAATTAGAAAAACAGCTTTTTTATTAACATAGGATAGAAAACATGACAATTTTTAGGAGAAATGCAACAAACAAAGGACAACAAAAACAGGCCAGCCAATGTGAAGTAGCATGTATATACCAAAAAATAGGTTACTGTAACACATGAAAACTCAAACAAGAATGCCAGATAGAACACAAAGTAACACTACATTTTTATTTCATTATTGGTAAGTTACACACTAAGTGCGTCTTGCAACCCAAGACCTCAATCCTCCATCCCATTATCATGGGAGGAGAAAGTGCTTTTTAAGATAGATCTCATAGGCAACACTAACTAACACATTTTCCAGGCATTTGTCAATTAACATAAAAGTATTTTGATATGCAAAATCATTATGATAAAATACATTAAACATGAGGTAACATTGCCTAAACTTGTACAGAAGTCACCCACATGAACCTAGGGCAAGCATACAGCTGCAAATGTCAATATACTAATTCAATGCACAATTTTATTTTTTATAAAAAAAATCAACTTACAAAAGACAACATAATCTAATTTATAGTAAGATAGGCAACATGGTCCTTACTTTTTATTTTTTTGATGGATTCAACACAGTACTTACATTATAAATGATAAGTAACAAACTTGGAGATCATGCATAATAAACCATGCAATAAAATTCGAGTAAACCTAGAATTACCTGTGTAGAGAGATTTTGAACTTGCAGACGATGATCAAAAGGGAGATGAACGCTGGCCTTAATTGCAATGATGTTCACAGTTGCCTCCCCTGTTTTATCATCAAAAGAAGCATATGAGCTAAGTTCCAAATGTTAAATGGAAGAATGAAAAGAAATTTGCATGAAGTGACACATGCAAACAACGTTAATGTGCACTTATCTTTCAGAGAGACAGAAACTGTACAATATGGAGCGTAGAGGACAGAATACAGAACCACCGCAAAGATAGCCAAAACATAACATGACAATTGACATACCATTTCAAACAAAAAGTAAGCAAATAACACTACCAAATAGGGATTCTAATTAGTAATTACCATCATTTTTCATGCCGACCAATAATTCAGTCTCTTCTCCAGCTGTAATCACTACAAGAAAGAGAGATATCAAATTAAACACAGGTAGCTTTCATAACATAAAAAGACACTTTTATACACAATATAGATAAGACCATTACATCGGGCACTGTTCTTCGGGAAAACACAGACTGTATCAACTCCCGGAGCAGGGCTAAAACTCCCATCACCAAAATCTTGGACATCCTCACCAACAATCCCAAGGTCAGCCACCACTTCTTCGGCCGCCTCCCTACCCTCCACGTCCGAATCCGATTGACACCTAGCAACTATTAAGTAAAAGAACTATCATTTATCAACAATTCACAAATAAACTTACATCATGTCATGAAAATTAAACTCATGCATTCAAGTTTCAACAACCCATTACCCATTCCACCACAAGCAAGCAGATCAAAAACCCACAAATGCATTCAACTGACTACTTAAATAATCTTCAAGTAGTTGACTTTAAACAGAAATTAAAGTACCCTATTTTTTTTCTGATTCCTCTGATCAAAATCCAATGCAAATTTTGCTTCCAAAAGCGACCAAACAAAAAGTAAACTTTTTCACATTTTACAAAAGCAATTATCACAACCAAGTCAAAATTCGCTTTCGAAAGCAATAAAGGCGCAACAAAAACTCAATCAATCCATCAAAACGTTAAAAAATTCAAACACCATGCAAGCGTTTAAAAAAGAAAAATTCAACACAAACCCAAAATCTAACAAATCTGGAACGAAACCGCAAAAACTCAAAACGGAATGAGAAAATTCAACCTATCCAGATCTCATATATCCAATCAATCAATCAATCATCAACCGCTTTATCAATCCATGCATGCATGAAAAACCCAATCAAAAAAGTCAAAACCCTAAATGATCAACTTCTCATAATCATAATCAAAATCGAAAATTTACAAAACAGAAATGAAATTGGGTCAAAATCGAGAAATGGGTGTGGATCTAGATCCGGAAATTGAACCTGGAGAGGCGAGGAGGAGGAGGAGAGCAAGGAAGAAAACCCTAAAGTTCTTCATCGCCAACATTGGGAGATTCTGGCTAAGAGTTGGTACTGGTGTGCGTTTTTATTCTTTGATTTTAATTTTGTTTCGTGTGGAAAATGAGGGACCAAGAGAGAGAAAGAGAGTTAGGAGTTTATAGAGACCTGAACAAATTTTTCTTTGGTCAAACTCTTACAAACATTACACACTGCCTATTTATTGATCTTCAAAAACAAAACCAGGTGGTAACTTTTTTTATTTGAAGCAACAACAACTGGGCAGTAACTAGTAACTCATGTATGGTAAATTAAAATGGGGAAAGTTAACCTATTTTGGTCAAACAGATCTTGATTTTTAGCATATTTTTAGAAACTTTTTTTTTAGAAAAAGATAAAAAAAAGTATTTTACTTTTTGACGGCTTTTATATTTCTCATGTTATTAAAATTTGGAGCTATTAATGAATGTCTTTAGGACAATTGTTAATAGAACATTTTAAGAAAATTTTAATACAACTTTTATAGAAAATATAAAAAATTGTTTAAAAAATTCGATACTTTTTCTTTCTTATAAAAAGTTTTTAAAAATATTCTCTAAACTAATGCTCTTAGGATCTCGGTTAACTTTTCTTTTAAAATTTTTCAAAAGGTCTCGGTATACAAGACTGTTTGAAAAATAAGTCATGCACTTATGATACTTTAGAGACCAAATGTGTTATTTTTGAGATGTCTTTGATCCCTAAACCAAGTGTATCAGTTTAGGGACCAAGAGTGGTCACTATATTTTACCCAAAAAAAAAAAATTAGTTCAAGATGGGGTTGGGGTGAGTTCTGTTCATCACTCTAATAGGATTTTGTGGTAATTATTTAAATAACTTAATCTTTAAATTTATAATATTTAATTTAAATCATGAAGAGGATATTTATAATGGAGTTTTTTTTTTTTTTTTTAAATGTATTTGATAGTTACAATAGAAGAAGGAGAATTCGAATTTGCGACGTCTCTATTGGAAATACTAAGAAGTGTCATTTGAATTATAAGTTCTTAACAGTAAAAGTAATTTGTTTTTTGAATAAATAAGAAAAATGAAATTGAATATTATTTATTTTACTTATGTACTTTTATGCACATGCAATTTGATGGTTCTACTTCTACAAGAAGGGATTGGGACATGTTCATTTTTACCATTGTGATTTAAGCTCCGCTTGGAAGGAATGAATGGAATGGAAAGTAATAAAAAGAATAATTTTAAAATATTCTTCCCTTCTATTGTTTGGGAGTTTTAATGGAGGGAATGGAAAATCCATTCCCTTGTTTGAGAGTTTAAGTGGGAGGGAATGGAATGGGTAGGAATGAACACTCATTCCTCTCTATTTCCTTAAAATCTCAAATTTTCATTCCCCTCGAAATTGGGAGGAATAAGAGGGAATGAAATTAGATTTAATAATTTTTTTACTAAAACTTCCAAAATACCCCTATATATTCAACCCTTTATTTTAAAATAGGGGTCTAATAGTAATATTGTCATAAAATGATTCCATTCTATTCCCTCCATGTTGCTCCCAAACAGGATTACTTACATTCCATTCATTTTTATTCATTTCCATTCCTTTATTTTAAAACATCCAATCAAGGTTACTTAATTCTATTTCATTCCATTTTTTTTCATTCATTTCCCTTATTTAAATACATTTCATTCCATTCCATTCACTTATGAACTCCCAAGCGAAGCCTTAAATAATGTGGTACTAAGTTAATTTTTAAAATTTAATTTAAATATAAAATGTATATATTCAACATCAAGTTAGTCATTTTTTGAATAAATAAGATAAATTATTTTATTAGTATGCAATTTTATGGGTTCTATTCTATTCCATGCTATTGCAATTTGATGAACACTAGAGAATAAACCATGAAAAGAATAAACATTTATATATTTATTTTGCTGAATAAGAATAAACTACTACTACTACATCTATAAGTGTAAAAAAATTATATACTCTACGTGAATGGATTAGTTGTTTATGCAAAGAAAAAAATAAATTGATTAGTTGTTGATAGCCTCCTGTTCACCTCATAAAGAGAAATTAAGGTCAAATCACCCCTTATATTAAAAATGAGAGCACAAAATGTATTTGTTAGGATATAGATAAATTTTTGATGACAATCCCTTTTATTCAAATGTAGAAGTTTGGTTTGAATGGAAAATAGGTCACTTACGGGTGGCAAAATTGGACACAACCCACAAACCTGACACAACATGACACGAAATTAGCAAGTTATGGGTTAAGGTTTAACGGGTTTGTGTCATATTCGGGTTGACATGGTTGACCCATTTAATAAACGGGTTCGGTTAGTGTTAAACACATAGAACCTGTTTGACCCGTTTAATTAAATGACATTTTACCAATATACCCTTCAAACTCTACTTATATAAACATATTAGTTGTTGTGGTTTATTTTCTTTGACATATTGTGATTGATTATTTGTAAAATTGGGATATACTTTAGTTTTGAATGATTATTTGTGATGCACTTACTCATTAGTTTTGAATTTTATATTAAAAATATTTATTTATTTGTTTTTTCACAATTTTTTTTGTTCATTTTGATAAAAATCTGATAAACAGATTGACATAACTGACCCGTTTAATAAATGGTTCGTGTTAGGGTTGAAGAATTTTGACCCGTTTAATAAACAAGTCGGGTTAGTGTTGGTCTATATAGTCGAATACTTATGAATTGACACGACACGAACCCAACATGTAAACACGAATTGCCATCCCTAAGGTCACTGTCCTAGGTATTCAGAGCAAATTAGTTTAAAGTTACCCATTTCATTTATCATAAAGAATGAGTATAATGGTTTTATGGGTAAAATATCATTTTCGTTCCTAAACTTTCATAAAAGTTTATTTTTTGTCTTCAAACTTTCAAGAGTATGTTTCTCGTTCTTAAAATCTAACAAATCTGGAATGAAATGAAACCATAAAAACTCAAAAGGGAATGAGAAAATTCAACCTATCCAGATCTCATATATCCAATCAATCAATTGTCAACCACTTTATCATCCACACATGCATGAAAAACCCAATCAAAAAAGTCAAAACCCTAAATGATCAACTTCTCGCAATTATAATCAAAATTGAAAATTTACAAAATAGAAATGAAATTGAGTCAAAATCGAGAAATGGGTGTGGATTTAGATCTGGAGATTGCACCTGGAGAGGCGAGGAGGAGGAGGAGAGCGAGGAAGAAAACCTAATGTTCTTCATTGCCAACATTGGGAGATTTTGGGTAAGAGTTGGTATTGGTATGCATTTTTATTCTTTGATTTTAATTTTGTTTCTTCCAAGAACAAGTTTTTTCTTGGGTCAAACTTACAAACATTACAACACTGCCTATTTATTGGCCTTCACAAACAAACCAGGTGGTAACTTTTTTTTATTTGAAGCAACAACAACTGGGCAGTAACTAGTAACTCATGTATGGTAAATTAAAATGGGAAAAGATAACCTATTTTGGTCAATCACATCTTCATTTATGACATATTTTTAGAAACTTTTTTTTTTATAGGAAAAAAAAAGGTAACTGACTTTTTGACGGCTTTTATATTTCTCATGTTATTAAAATTTGGACCTATTAACAAACGTCCTTATGATATTTGTTAATAAAACATTTTAAGAAAATTTTAATACCACTTTTATAGAAAATATAAATAGTTTTTCCAAGGGTCTTGTTATACAAGACCCTTTGAAAAATAAGTCATTTAATCCATAAACCATGTATGATACTTTAGAGACCAAATTTGTTATTTTTGAGATGTCTTTGATCCCTAAACCTAGTTAACAGTTTAGGGACCAAGAGTGGTCACTATATTTTACCCAAAAAAAAAAAAAAAAAAAAGAGTACTTCAAGATGAGGTTGGGGTGGGTTCTATTCATCGCTCTGATAGCATTTTGTGGTAATTATTTAAATAAATTAATCTTTAAATTTATAATATTTAATTTAGATCATGAAGATGATATATTTATAATGGTTTTTTTTTTTAAATAAATGTATTTTGATTTACAATGGTGGAGAGAGAAGTCGAATCTGTGACGTCTCTGTTGGAAATACTAAGAAGTGTTATTTGAATTATAAGCTCTTAACAGTAAAAGTAATTTGTTTTTTGAATAAATAAGAAAAATTAAATTGAAATTATCTATTTTACTTATGTACTTGTGGGAGGGGTAAGATCTGAGTATGAAATATAGCTTGTGGGCCCAATCCAAGGAGGTAGAAAAGCCCATCCCTACATTGGTCTTGAACCAACACGTAAATGAGAACCCAAGAATAAGGGACGAAGAGGGCGACCACCCCAGGGTCAGGCCGAGGAGTGAGCACTCCTTAAGAGGTGTAAGGCAGGCCATTTGCACCAAAAAACAGAATATCGAAGAAGACGGTAGAGATGTGTAAGCAAAGAAGAAGATAAAATATCCAAATAAAGTAATCATCACTTCCGCATTCAATGCACTGCACCGACTCAGTTGGTCGCATTAATGGAGGAATGACCTCTAAACAGTGTCTTCACAGCTTGCAGCACATTCTACCACTTCCAACAAAACCTTGATGGGACAAACATCCAAAGGAAGATCTGTGATTGTACAAGTGGAAGGCCAAGATACAATTCAATTAGCTATATAAAGAAAGGAAACCCCTCTAGAAGGGGGGACAAAAAAGAACAAAGAAAAGCATACTTTGTGCAACATTATCCTATAACCGTGACTGTATATTATAAGAACAATTCCTCTTCAGCCTTACCCGAGGAAGTGTTAATCCCAAATTCGGACTCTTTTAAGAATCACTTGATGTTATTCCTTCATTAATTTAGCAACTAAACTATACAAGCAAACCAAGGTTGACCTTGCAGACCCTTTCTCTATCAAATTAATTGTATTGAGCCGTTATGTTCAAACAACTTATTCTTATAGGGCTTAGCTGGTTCAACCCCTTACGGTACTTTTATGCACATCCAATTTGATGGTTCTACTTCTACAAGAAGGGATTGGGGCAAATCCATTTTTACCATTGTGATTTAAATAATGTGATACTAAGTTAATTTTTTAATTTTTAATATTTAATTTAAATATAAAATGTATATATTCTACATCGAGTTAGTCATTTTTTGAATAAATAAAATAAATGATTTTATCAGTATGCAATTTTATGGGTTCTAATCTATTCCATGCGATTGCAATTTGATGAACACTAGAGAATAAACCATGAAAAGAGTATATATTTATTTATTTATTTTTGCTGAATAAGAATAAACAATTACTACTACATCTATATAAGTGTAAAAAAATTATATATCCTATGTGAATGGATTAGTTGTTTATGCAAAGAAAAAAAGAATGAATTGATTAGTTGTTGATAGCTTTGTGTTCCTGTTCACCTCATAAAGAGAAATTAAGGTCAAATCACCTCACACATTAAAAATGAGAGCACAAAATGTACTTCTTAGGATATAGATAAATTTTCGATGACAAGCCCTTTTATTCGAATGTAGAAGTTTGGTTTGAATGGAAAATAGGTCACTGTCCTTTGCATCCAGGAGCAAATTAGTTTAGAGTTACCCACTTTATTGATCGTAAAGAATGAGTATAATCCTTCTTCTTCTTCTTTTCTCCCAAAAAAAAAAAAAATTCCTTTTATTTCTACAGTCAATGTTGACCACAATGGAATAAAATGTAATGTGGTTTACCTAGTTCAAAATTAATCATGACCTGATCTTATATATTATATATGCTTAAATATCACAAAATGTTTAGTGCAATTTTTTTTCTTAATAAAGCTAAAAGTAAGTCTTCAACAACAATTTCTAGGACAGGTGCTTGACTTGAACGGTAAAGTGATTGAATCCCTTTTAAGAAAACCGTTTCAAAGCCTTCTTCAATTATGAATATTTTGAATAACATCCTTCCACAAACAAAATTAGTCTGATCATACCAGTACTGTATATATGTTTCTATGACATAAATTCCTTCTTTCCCGTATGGGAAAACTTGCAGAATTTGGCAATCTCCAAAGATACTTGATAAATTTGGTAGCCATATGATTCTGACAGCTACAATTTAGGCACATTTTAAATTGTCATCCAAATATTATCATGAGATCAACTTAACAATGGGAAAAGAAGGCAGGCAGAGACGTTGGTTCACCATATCTGTATAAGCACAAAACAAAAGAGTGGGAGAAGATTATAACTAATAATGGTCTCTACAATCTATTTCAAGCATTTTCCATGATCTGTATGCGAATTACTTAAAAGAGTAAAGGAGCTAAAACTCCCATTCTTAACTAGTAGGTAAGTCATAACAATTCAAAAATCGAGCCCAAACAACCGATGATAAAATAGGGTTCTACTGCTTTCGAAACATATCATAAAGTTCTTGATCCTGGAATGTCTTTGACGAGTAATCAATCCCCATGGATGGTATAACGTTCCCATTTTCTCGTTGGGTCATATTGCTGCCAAAACAGAGATAAAAAAGAAGTGATTAGAAAACATCTAAGGAGCATAATGCCGCTTGTCCATTGCACTCCCAGACGAGTAGCACTCTTCAGATAAGCTAAGCACTCTAAACAAAAGTAATCACACCAACTATCTAAGCTTCCGAACAGATTGAAGTCAAGTGGATATTTCTGAAACAATTGTTCTAGAATGAGAACTGAGATGCTGGGGTAGTTATAGACAACCTAGATTAATAGCTGAGGGTGCCATACATGCAGTGATAGGTCAAATTTAAAATTTATGACTCACAGAAAAGCACACCCCCATCTTGAAGCATGGAAAATATGCTTGTTCTTTTCGTACCAGTGCCTCTCGACAACTTTCCCAGCATGAGACTGTCAGAAGGTTCAAGAATATTAGTAAATTGACACAAAGAGATGCAAGAAATTTTAATTACACATAATAGGGAAGATTCAACATAGATGCTCCAACCTTACATGCCCCCCCCCCCCCCCCCAAAAAAAAAACCCCTTTTTTTTCCTGATTTTGCTTTATAATTTAACTCACCCCAAGAGATTAGAGCCCATGACCTTTCACCCGCTACTGTACTGTTGGTAACTTCATGTAGCTTCTAATTAAAGATCAGGCCCACATATAAGAGATAGATAATGATAAGGCACGAATGAAATGTGCCTCATCCTTTTCTATTGTTGCATCAGCAATTTTTCTCACATCCTAATGCAGATCAAAGTGGAAAAGCTGCACAATACCCCCCCCCCCCCCAAAAAAAAATGATAAATAAAATAAGTCACCCAAATCAAATACAAACCTGCAACAAGAGAGAGAGAGAGAGAGCTAAAGAATTGTTCAAAAGTCCACAGCCGCTTGTTTTAGTTATAGAGCCCAATTTCTGGTCATCTGCAAATGAATTAAGTTTTGATATAACAAAACCCGACTGGCAACTAAAAATCCACCATCTTACAAAATCTTCTCATTTATCAGTCATATTGCTGCTTCAAACTTTATTTTCCTTAAATCTTAGAAATCAAGAATGTAAGATTTCCAAAAGCACACAACACCATAACTTTTCACTTGTTAGGTTGTCATGAAAGTGTGAATCTAACACAAACCAAGTGTTGCAAGCTGAAACTCACTATAAAACCCAAAATAAGGCATAAGTGAGTAAAATTATATTTGCAAGATACTCAAAACAGAATACAAAATACTCATCTCTTATTTTTCTCCTCGGTTAATTTAGTTACTAGTTCAAACATGGGTAAAACAACCAGCAAGATAGCATGTCCATCCCCCCCCCCCCCCCCCCCCCCTCTTTTTTCCAAAAACCAAATAGGGAAATAAGGAAACACAACAAATTAAAAGAGTAAATTTGAAAAATTGATACCAGTCCATTTTTGCCCCTAGCCTTGTTCACGATTAGCTCATAGAAACTATGCTGCTGCAATTACAAAATCGTGGGAACAAGTGGAATCGAATTAGTTAGTACATGTTCAGCAGCAGAATATCACAACCATAACTAAATTATTGTATTCAATAGTATCTTACATGGGGAATGATAAGATCTCCTTTCACATAAAACAAATTCTCCACTGAGGTTGTCCTAATTTCTCGAAACTCAGGTGCAAGTTGCTGCTGTACAGCCTGAAGGAACTCTCCTATGGTATCCCCTTCCTACCTAAATGATTAGAAAATGGGCCCGGAAGAAGAATATTATGATCTCTCTCATTTCTTTTTTTCTTTAGGGTACACTAACATCAATCACCTAAAAAATTTGAGAAAGAGAAAGCTACAAGCAGTTTTAATAATATGCAGTTCAGGTAACCACTGCTCACCTGAAGCACCCGCCTATGCCCAGCTCCATCCCAGTAGCTGTAAGTAATTTGAAGAAGCTCATCTGAAATACACAAAAAGCTTGATTCAATAGGAACTTCGTTTTCATGCATTCGCGTTAATTTTATCAGGTATCAGAACACAAAATTACTTCGAATCTGCTCCTGCTCAAGAAACCACTGTCTCTGCAGCCTTCACGTTCAGCTTGTTCCTCTGCCTCCCTCTCACTGAAAGCGTATCCTCATCACCTCTAAGATCACACGTTAGTACCAAAACCACAGAGGGAGAGAGAGAGAGCCAGGGGGAGGAAGGAGAGAGAGATACCACACCTGTCAGGCAGAAAGCTAGTCGAAATTTACCATATTTGCCATGTCGAAATTTCTTTGATTGCGAAGATTCTGCAAAAAAAATCAAAGTAAAAATATAGGAAATATAGAGAACCAGAAAAAACATTCCTAACGCTTGGCATCCATCCAAGTTCTAATTTTCAAAAGGAAAATACATTCAAACATATCTTAGATATAACTTCAATATTGAGGATCTGAATTCAAATTCAAAGTCAACAACATTCGTGACAAAAATCAAGAGTTTAAAAATAGAAAACTTTTTACATGCTTATTCAGAATTTCTAGATATTTTGTGTTCCCCACGATATAAACTCTAACAGATTTGATGCATACACTTCATCAAGGAACAATTCACTGCTGAGTGATCACATGCAGATTCAGATTTGACTATGCATCAGTGGTTCACTAGATCTCTTTTCAACAAATGAAACAATGTGAATAGGCAACAAGTAAACCATCTAAATAACTAGCAATTTTCATGATTTTTGTAAATAAGGTAGGCCCATCCCCATCAACCTTATTCAACAAGTGAATTCCTCATGAATCCTATGAAATGGAATATAATTCAATGAGAACCTGAACTTGCTGAAGAAAGACTACTGGCACCTAAACTTCAACATGGTCAAATAGAAGAGAAGTACTCTGCTTCAGTAAACTATGCAATTTTTAAAAATATTTAATTAAGAATCAACCCAGGGAATATAACTAGCAACACAAGAATGATAATCAAGAGTTAAGCATCAGAATCAAAAGGGATAGGGGGAAACTGTTAGAAGCTAGCTAAATTCTACAAAGCACTCGATTACCATAATATAGTGGCATAAAGATAATAAATAAAATTTTATTATTATGGGTAGCAATTTCTCGTAATCAAAGAACAATAATACTTCAGTTTTAAAATCAAAGAATATTATCATTCTCATCCTCCTCCTCTTCACTACCATTCTCGATATCATCAGTAAACGATAACCAAGAATTCCCCTTTATCTTCCTCTGTCTACGCTTTTTTAATTGAAGCCTCCTCTCTGTAACAAAAAGGAACACCACCAAAAAACTAAATATCACACAACACACAAACACAAAAGGGCCCTAGTAAAAAATACACAAAAACTTTCACAAATTTAACACAAAAGCCATAAAGATTCAAACTCACTCTTGCTGCTGCTTCTGAAGCTTCTCCTTCTCTTCCTCTTCAATTTTGGTCCGAATATTAATTCTCTACAATAAAAGTACATATCTCCTCAATCGCATTCATCAACATAAACAAAAACTAGTCATATTCTTCTTCATTGTGATAAGTCTTCCTCTGTTTGGGTTGCTTGTGGTTTGGTGGTGGAAAAGGATTGTTCTTATGTGGATTTGTTATGGAAGGTGAGTAAGGACTTAGGCCTAGCAGATGTTAACCTTTCGCACTTCATGGCAATTTCTTGGAATATATGGAATGACAGAAATGGGGTGAGGCATGGTGAGGTACCAAAAACAGTGTCCAATCTGGTCTTTGAAGCTACTCGTATTGTTGAAGAGTACAAAGCTCTCCAGGACTGTCATATTCCAGCAACAAACCTTCTACCTGCTCTATGGACTCCTCCTATGTCAAGTGCTTACAAGGCAAATGTAGATGGAGCGGTCTTCAATGCTCTCTCTACCGCTGGTATGGGAGTGCTAATTCGGGATGACAAGGGCCGAGTGGTTGGAGCCATGTGCCAGAATTTTCATGCTCCTCTTGGCCCTCTGGAAGCCGAAGCAAAGGCCATGGAGGCAGCCGTACTGTTTGCAAGGGACTTAGGTGTTCAAGACATTACATTTGAGGGGGACTCTCTGCAAGTCTGCAATTTCTTGTCTAGGCTGTGGCTAATGTTCTTGAAGGCATTCGTTTCCATCTTCAATATTTTCGCAGTTTTGTTTTTTCACATGTAAAAAGGGCAGGTAACAAGCCTGCCACCTATTGGCACAACATGCTAAATTTGTTTCTAGTTATGAGGTTTGGGTTGAGGAAACCCCCAGTTTCTTAGAAACTGTTACTGCGTCTGATGCATCTGGCTTGTAATTGCTTTTTCTCTTTTATTCTATTGAAGCAGTATTCCAAATCAAAAAAAAAAAAAAAAAAAAAAAGAACAAAAACTACTCGTGTGTGTCATAACGATTAGGATCCTATAGAGTTGTTAGAGTAACTCCATTTATTCTATTGAAGCAGTATTCCAAATCAAAAAAAAAAAAAAAAAAAAAAAGAACAAAAACTACTCGTGTGTGTCATAACGATTAGGATCCTATAGAGTTGTTAGAGTAACTCCAATATGATTTTCCTAAAATCCTATCCATCTATTTAGAAATTAGTAGATTAAATTTTGCCACATCATCAACATTTAAAAAAATATTGACTATCATAATTTTGGTATCTATTTAGATTATTGATGATGTGGCAAAATTCAATCCACTCATTTTAAAATGGATGGACAAATTTTAAGAACTACATGGAGGAGTTACCCTAATAACCTAAAGGATCTTAATTCGCGTATCACAATACTGCCAATGAGCTCTAGCACAAATGGCACTTCCTCCACTTGCACTTGTACAAGCAATTTGGAGAATGAGGTCATGGGCTTAAAACCCATCAACTGCATGTGTAATTACCATTTATATAAATATATATATATATATCACAATACCTTTTCAACATACTCTTCTCTTGTAACCAAACCCACGGTTTCCTTCTTAAATGCAATTTCAAGAATTTGATACACCCATTCTAAAGAAAAAAAAAAAAAACATTGAGAGAATTTTAATTTATGGCGTCTGTTCTTGATAATAGCTCTTTATCATCAGACCAAGAAAAAAAAGACATTAGCTTACAATAACCAAAAAAAAAAAAAAAAATCAAAAGAATAATTTTGTTAGAATAGTGATTAAATTATTAAATTCATCATTTTCTAATGACTTAAAGTTTTGGTATAAGTGGTAATTTATCATAGTATCAAAACATGTGGTCTAAGTTCAAATGTTGTCTCCACCCTACCTTAAAGTTGGTTTGGTTTCAAACCTTGTCTACAATCTTCCTTAAAGATCCCACATGTTGGGTTTTAGGGAAGTTTGAGAGGAAGTATTAGACCTACAACTTAAGTGATAATTTATCATGGAAGCATGGACACTTCAAAACTCCTGACGAGTCAGACACAGCAAGACACATTCTAAAGAGGTAACATCTAATTTTTCTAGTTATGAGGTTTGGGTTGAGGAAACCCCCAGTTTCTTAGAAACTGTTACTGCGTCTGATGCATCTGGCTTGTAATTGCTTTTTCTCTTTTATTCTATTGAAGCAGTATTCCAAATCAAAAAAAAAAAAAAAAAAAAAAAAGAACAAAAACTACTCGTGTGTGTCATAACGATTAGGATCCTATAGAGTTGTTAGAGTAACTCCAATATGATTTTCCTAAAATCCTATCCATCTATTTAGAAATTAGTAGATTAAATTTTGCCACATCATCAACATTTAAAAAAATATTGACTATCATAATTTTGGTATCTATTTAGATTATTGATGATGTGGCAAAATTCAATCCACTCATTTTAAAATGGATGGACAAATTTTAAGAACTACATGGAGGAGTTACCCTAATAACCTAAAGGATCTTAATTCGCGTATCACAATACTGCCAATGAGCTCTAGCACAAATGGCACTTCCTCCACTTGCACTTGTACAAGCAATTTGGAGAATGAGGTCATGGGCTTAAAACCCATCAACTGCATGTGTAATTACCATTTATATAAATATATATATATATATCACAATACCTTTTCAACATACTCTTCTCTTGTAACCAAACCCACGGTTTCCTTCTTAAATGCAATTTCAAGAATTTGATACACCCATTCTAAAGAAAAAAAAAAAAAACATTGAGAGAATTTTAATTTATGGCGTCTGTTCTTGATAATAGCTCTTTATCATCAGACCAAGAAAAAAAAGACATTAGCTTACAATAACCAAAAAAAAAAAAAAAATCAAAAGAATAATTTTGTTAGAATAGTGATTAAATTATTAAATTCATCATTTTCTAATGACTTAAAGTTTTGGTATAAGTGGTAATTTATCATAGTATCAAAACATGTGGTCTAAGTTCAAATGTTGTCTCCACCCTACCTTAAAGTTGGTTTGGTTTCAAACCTTGTCTACAATCTTCCTTAAAGATCCCACATGTTGGGTTTTAGGGAAGTTTGAGAGGAAGTATTAGACCTACAACTTAAGTGATAATTTATCATGGAAGCATGGACACTTCAAAACTCCTGACGAGTCAGACACAGCAAGACACATTCTGCAAGCGCATCCTCATTATGTTGGAAGGAAAAAAGACTTTTGATTTTAAATGTGTTTTTAAAGATTTTGATAGTTATTATTTATTTCAAATTTTTAGGGGTGTGAACGGACTATTTCACACTTGAAGCTCCAAGTTTTTATAATGTTGTTTGAGTGGATATTGGCTTCAAGAACATATCATTTCTAGCCATGTTATTCATTAAGTATACTCCTTGTGTACTCGATCCTTTCGTTCAACAAAAATTACTACTTATAATTTTTTTTTTTTGAAAACTTGAAATAAATTTAGCCATATTGTTGAATCCTTGGTGTCCTAATTTTTCAATAATTGTGGTTTCACAATGTCTCGCGTCATCTCCATGATCATATAAATTTACGAGCATAAGGTCCTGAATTTATGAGCACAAGCTTTAAATAATCATATATTCGAAAAAAAATTAAATGCCAATGATACATATAATCATGTCAAAAATTTCAATTTATAATTGCATTTAAAGTAAAAATTGTATATGATACAACAAAGGATCTTCTAAGCTGTCTACATCCTTCTTAGGATTTTCAGGTTTTCTCTTAAAGGATCTGCTTCCTGGTCTAAGTTTGGGTCCTTTTCTTTTTTAATTTTTTTTCCTTTTTTTTGGGCCTTTGGGTCTTCACGATCCTTTTTAACTTCACGAGTTGGACCTTCTTTTGTTAAGGCCCATGTTTTTTTTTTTTTTTTTTTTTTGCTTTTCATGGAATGGGCTTTCTTGTCACATTTTGGTCCTCAACAATGGGTTTTATTCTATTCCATGCAATTGCAATTTGATGAACACTAGAGAATTAACCATGAAAATTACTACTACATCTATAACTTTAGAAAAATAATATATTCTCTGTGAATGGATTAGTTGTTTATGCAAAGAAAAAAATGAATTCATTAGTTGTTGATGGCTTTGTGTTCTTGTTCACCTCATAAAGAGAAATTAAGGTCAAATCACCCCATATATTAAAAATGAGAGCACAAAATGTAATTGTTAGTAGGGGTGTAAGAATAACTGACAGACCGAAATTTCGGGTTTCGGTGTTTTAATTTACATTTATACAAAATAGTAATAGTTTGGAACACTCTAATAGGATTCTTTTTTTTTTTTTTTAATTTAGGATTCATCATCTTCGTAGAATTGACGTAATAGATAGGAGTTAAACGACTATGTAAAATACCAATTTCAATATATGTGGCTATTTGAATTTCATTAAAAAAATCAAGTTACATACGTAACATATGTCTTTTCTTCGAACCCCGTTTTTAAGTATTATGTTTTTTCTTTTATGAATAATTGTAAATATATGATATGTACCAATCAAGACAAAG
>NW_027069738.1:676853-706798 GCF_002906115.3 Quercus suber
TGTACCAATCAAGACAAAGTGTATTCATACATCTTAATCGATTTTTCTTAGGAAATAATTAGAACCGAATTATTAACTCCAAGTCAAATGAACTACGCAGAAAGAGGATGAAGGATTTTATATATATATATATGTAGGTTTTCTCAGATTTTGGTTCTCAAATTCCAAAAAATTTGGTGGTGGTGTTGATCTCCAAAACTGACCGAAACGAACCGTATATATATATACTTATATGACCTTATTGCATAACAGAATCCGTAGCTCAGTGGTATGCTACGTGTGTTTTGGCCAACTGATCTCTGGTTCGGGCCTTCGCTTTAGGGCTTTAGTAACATGCTATAAATACCGCTCTTATCTTCAGCCGCCCCCTTGCTTAATGCTCTCTCCATGAGATGCTACTGGGCAATCATGGTTTTCAACAGTTATTTCTTCTTCTCTTTTCCTTTCCTTCTTGGTCTTGTTTCTCTCATCCCAAACCACTGTCTTCTTCTCTCTTTCTTTTTGATTTTGTTTCTCACATCCCAAACACTGAAACCGCTTTCAGATCATCTCTCACTTGTCCTTATTTCATAAAAGAGAAATGGCCAAGTCTATTGTATCCGGTGTGGCAGAAAGGCTTGGCAACTTGCTCATTCAAGAAGCGAACTTCTTGTCTGGGGTGAGTACCCAAGTTGAGCTGCTGCAAACTGAGCTCAAACAGATGCAAGGCTTATTAAAGGATGCAGATGCGACGCAAGATGAATCAGAGGCTTGCTGACGTTGTTGAAAATTCTTTCAGGCCATAGTTTTGAAAATTCTCATCTTGAACATGACATTGTTGGGTTTGACGATGATCTAAATAAATTGGTGGAGTTTTTGCTGAGAGATGAGGAAGGCAATAGAGTTGCTTCCATATGGGATACGGGTGGTCTGGGGAAGACCACTCTTGTCAAGATGGTTTATAACCACCACAAAATCAAGCAACATTTTGGGAATAAATTCTGATCAAGCTTCTCTCTGAGGATGAGGAAAGGGATGAAATTCAAAAGTTGACAGATGCAGAGGTCGTTGAGAAACTTCGTGAAGTTCAACTCCAGAAAAAATCCTATAGGTTTCCACCACGAACTACATTATCTAAATGAGGAAAGGAGTTGGGAATTGCTTGAGAAGATAGCAATCTCTCGAAGAAAAGGTATCACAACTAATTTTCTCCTTTGGTTATTAATTTGAAGAATATTTCTTTTATTTTATTTCTAAATTAATTTGAATGAAACATGATCTATTAATAATAAAAAATTTAAAAGTAAAAATAAATAGGAACTTGCAAATAATAAATTTATCTAGATATAAAATTTTAATTGTAAGATATTAGAGGTTTAATAAATATTAATATATAAATATATGCGTGTGTATAGATATGTGTGGGCACCTATGTATCTAATATTAATTTTGATTTGCTGCATGTGAATGTAGATACCAAATACTTAATCCCCAAATTTAAACCAAATATTACCTCTAGGGAAAAAAAATGTCTTATCTCAATTTTCTTTTGGTATGGTTAACTAGTATTTGATGAGGCAAAAATATAAAATATAGCTATTTGATGTTATTATTGTAGTTGATTTTGTTGTGGTTGTTGTAGTTCAAGAAGAAATGGTATTATTTTGTATGTTGTTGGCTTTACAGACTGTGTGACCAACGCTAATAAGCCTAATATTGAAAAATTAGGGAAGGAAATGATTGAATATTGTGGAGGTTTACCTTTGGCTATCACTGTACTTGGAGGCCTCTTAGTGTCAAAGCAGACGCAAGACGAGAGTGGGAGGATGACATATTAGATCATACATTTTTAAAGAAGACTTAGACAATAAGGTCTTATGTTTAAGTTATAATGATTTGCCTTGCCACTTGAAACCATGCTTTTTATATTTAGGCCATTTTCCGGAAGATTTTGAGATACTGACAAAGGAATTGGTTCAAATGTGGATGAGAGAAAGTTTTAATACTGCAAATTTTGCATGAAGAAGATAGTGCGGATACAATGGAGTATAAGGGAGAACAATATTTGAGGAAGCTAATGAAGAGGTGCATGGTTCAAGTGGGGGAAATTAGCAAACTTTGAAGGATCAAAACTTGCAGAATCCATGATCTTATGCGAGACTTTTGCATTTCAAAAGCCCAACAAGAAAATTTCCTCCAAATCATCAAGAAAAATATTCACTCCATGGAAGGAAGACTAGGGCACATTGGTAAAATTAGAAGACTTGCTATCACTTTGGAATCAAATGATAGTTACCTCAATGAATATCCTTACCTCAGGTCTCTTTTCTACTTTGTGCATCCTAAAGAATTTTATTTCAAGAAATCCAAGTTGCTTAGAGTCTTAAATCTCAAAAATTACAAAGGAAAAAACTTATCTAAAGACATTGGACGTTTTATCCATTTGAGATTTTTATCTTTGGAAAATAGCTATATATATGAGGTGTCATCATCCCTTGGCAATTTAAGGTGCTTGCAGACACTTGATTTACGGCTTAAGTTGGTTCTAGAAGTAGTGAGAGTGCCAAATGTTTTTAAGGAGATGGAACAGTTGAGCATCTTTACCTACCCTTTATTTATTGGGTAAGTGAGATGTTAGAATTGGATAATCTTCGTTATTTGCAAACATTGCTGAATGTTATGCCTGAAACCATCAAAATGGCCACAAGTTTCCAATTGGACTATCTTCGGATTCTTGGCATCAATAATGGAGGGCCCAATTTAATACTAATGGCCACAAGTCTCTGATTGGAATGTCTTCGGATTCTAATATCAAGTTGTCCACATATATATGAGCTAGGTGTACAGTACTGTATTAAGAAACTTCCAAAAACTCGCCAATTCTCTCCAAGTTGGAATTAAAGCTCACTAATCTTGAAGAAGACCCAATGCCAACCTTAGAGAAGTTGCCCAATTTAAAAATCCTCTGCTTCTTATATTACTCTTTCAACGAGAAGGATATGGTTTGTTTTGAAGGAGGATTTCCTCTACTTCAATCTCTTCTCCTTTCTAGCTTGGGCTTCTTAAAAGAGTGGAGGGTGGAGGAAGGAGCCATGCCCAGTCTCTGCCATTTGACAATTCATATGTGCTGTAATCTGAAGAGTATTCCAAATGAATTGAGGTTTGTCACAACCCTCCTGGAATTGGATATCAAATGGATGCCAAAGTAATTCAAATATAGGCTTGACGAAGGAGGACTAGATTTTGACAAAGTCAAACATGTGCCTTCCCTTGTAATCAGGTACAGTAATGAATTCTTCCATATTTGATGAATTTTAGGGTGCTTCTTTTCTTTTAAATCTGTCTCCAATTAATTCAATTTCCCGGATAATATTAAGCAAAATTTTTCATAATGTAAGGGTATTTCTTCTTTTGATTAGAATGAAGCTCTTATCTATTTTTTTTTTCCACTTATTTATTAGGTTTTGAACCCATGACCTATCTAATCATTATATTAGAAGCAAATTCTTTTTTGCTTCATCTTTTGGTGGACACTTAATTTTTGCCTCTATTATCAATAAATTAAATATTTTGTTGATTTTTCATTAGTTAAAGCAGAGTAGAAACTTTTGCTCTATGATTAAAGCCCAAAACATAAAAAATGAATTAAAATGAATATGACAAAACTCATTAAAGCAACATTTAGAACTATGTTTGTGCCGTCAACCAATATATTTAAGCTGTAGAAATCAAAAGAAAAACTGTCAAATAAAACTCATTTCTTAATTTATTGATAATAGAGGCAAAAATTAAGTGTCCACCACAAGATGAAGCAGAAAAGAATTTGCTTCTCATATAATGATTAGATAGGTCGTGGGTTTAAAACCTAATAAATAAGTGGAAAAAAAAAAAAGATAAGAGCCTCATTCTAATCAAAAGAAGAAATACCCTCACATTATGAAAAATTTTGCTTAATATTATTCGGGAAATTGAATTAATTGGAGACAGATTTAAAAGAAAAGAAGCGCCCTAAAATTCATCAAATATGCAAGAATTCATTACTGTACCTGATTACAAGGGAAGGCACATGTTTGACTTTGTCAAAATCTAGTCCTCCTTTGTCAAGCCTATATTTGAATGACTTTGGCATCCATTTGATATCCAATTCCTGGAGGGTTGTGACGAACCTCAATCCATCTTGAATACTCTTCAGATTACAGCACATATGAATTGTCAAATGGCAAAGACTGGGCATGGCTCCTTCCTCCACCCTCCACTCCTCTAAGAAGCCCAAGCTAGAAAGGAGAAGAGATTGAAACAAAGGAAATCCTCCTTCAGAACAAACCATATCCTTCCCGTTGAAAGAGTAATATAAGAAGCAGAGGATTTTTAAATTGGGCAACTTCTCTAAGGTTGGCATTGGGTCTTCTTCAAGATTAGTGAGCTTTAATTCCAACTTGGAGAGAATTGGTGAGTTTCTGGAAGTTTCTTAATACGGTACTGTACACCTAGCTCATATATATGTGGATAGCTTGATACTAGAATCCAAAGACATTCCAATCAGAGACTTGTGGCCATTAGTATTAAATTGGGCCCTCCATTATTGATGCCAAGAATCCGAAGATAGTCCAATTGGAAACTTGTGGCCATTTTGATGGTTTCAGGCATAACATTCAGCAATGTTTGCAAATAACGAAGATTATCCAATTCTAACATCTCACCTACCCAATAAATAAAGGGTAGGTAAAGATGCCTCAACTGTTCCATCTCCTTAAAAACATTTGGCACTCTCACTACATCTAGAACCATCTTAAGCCGTAAATTAAGTGTCTGCAAGCACCTTAAATTGCCAAGGGATGATGGCACCTCATATATATAGCTATTTTCCAAGATAAAAATCTCAAATGGATAAAATGTCCAATGTCTTTAGATAAGTTTTTTCCTTTGTAATTTTTTAGATTTAAGACTCTAAGCAACTTGGATTTCTTGAAATAAAATTCTTTAGGATGCACAAAGTAGAAAAGAGACCTGAGGTAAGGATATTCATTGAGGTAACTATCATT
Source organism: Quercus suber (assembly GCF_002906115.3). Classification (NCBI taxonomy): domain Eukaryota; kingdom Viridiplantae; phylum Streptophyta; class Magnoliopsida; order Fagales; family Fagaceae; genus Quercus; species Quercus suber. The sequence continues at coordinate 681,875 of NW_027069738.1, forward strand.
TGATTCCAAAGTGATAGCAAGTCTTCTAATTTTACCAATGTGCCCTAGTCTTCCTTCCATGGAGTGAATATTTTTCTTGATGATTTGGAGGAAATTTTCTTGTTGGGCTTTTGAAATGCAAAAGTCTTGCATAAGATCATGGATTCTGCAAGTTTTGATCCTTTAAAGTTTGCTAATTTCCCCCACTTGAACCATGCACCTCTTCATTAGCTTCCTCAAATATTGTTCCCCCTTATACTCCATTGTATCCGCACTATCTTTTTCATGCAAAATTTGCAGAATAAAACCTTCTCCCATTCACATTTGAACCAATTCCTTTGTCAGTATCTCAAAATCTTCCAGGAAATGGCCTAAATGTAAAAAGCATGGTTTCAAGTGGCAAGGCAATTCATTATAACTTAAACACAAGACCTTATTGTCTAAGTCTTCTTTAAAAATGTATGATTTAATATGTTTAAGCACATCCTCCCACTCGTCTTGTGTTTGCTTTGCTACTAAAACGCCTCCAAGTACTGTGATAACCAATGGTAAACCTCCACAATATTCAATCATTTCCTTCCCTAATTTTTCAATATTAGGCTTATTAGCATTGGTCACACAGTCTTTTCTTCGAGAGATTGCTATCTTCTCAAGCAATTCCCAACTCCTTTCCTCATTTAGATAATGTAGTTTGTGGTGGAAACCTATAGGATCCACATACAAAGCTATGAGTTTGTGACAGTTGGGGTCTTAATCATTTTAGTTCCTATTATTTTTTTTTTTTGGCAGGTGGAATCATCCATGGTGCAAAAGTTTCTACAAGCCATGAAAAATCAATAAAATATTTTCACTACTTTGCAACTTGTACGGGTTGGTGTCATTTATACAATTTGAAGGATTTGATTGCACAGACTTCTTAAACATATTCTCTGATGCCTATGTATAGTGCTGCAAAGAATTGGTTGTTTGTTTCATTAAGCTATGTTTATCTCACGGCAGTTTAGATGCATATATAGTGAAGCTAGTTCGGTTTGTCCTTTTGTTAAACAGTAGTAGTGCATCTTATTGAGTTGGGAAAATCAAATAGCATGGATGGAATCACTGTTCTTTCCATATCTTTACAGCTACTAAAGCACTAGTTATGTGAAATTGAGAAATAAACATTTATATTGACAAATTATGTTAGATGAACTTTTACTCCTTTTAGATTTTATGCCATAATTGGAGTTCTTGACATTCTACAACATACATAATGGAGCAATCATTAAGAGGGAATTTGGTTGCTCTTTTTAATAATTTAAATAGTATATGAGCTGTGAAATTCTTCTTGTAAACTAGGTGCCCAGAGTTGGGGGTCATCCCAGCTAGGGGACTAATGTGGTGCACTGAGTTCAAAATTAATCATGAGCTGCTCTTATTTATTATATATGCTTAAATATCACAAAATGTTTAGTGCAATTCATTTCTTAATAAAGCCAAAAATAAGTCATCCACAACAATTTCTTGGGCAAGAGCTTCTCTTGAACGGTAAAGTGATTGAATTCCTTTTAAGAAAACCATTTCAAAACCTTCAATTATGAATATTTCGAATAGCATCCTTCCACAAACAATATTAGTCTGACCATACCAGTACTGTCTATATGTTTCTATAACATAAATTCCTTCTTTCCCGAATAGTAAAACTTGCAGAATTTGGCAATCTCCAAAGATATTTGATAAATTTAACCATACTAACTTATGATTCATCTACAATTTAGGCATATTTTAAACTGCCAACCTAATATTACCATGAGATCAGCTTGACAACAGGAAAAGAAGGCAGGCAGATGTTGGTTTAGCATATCTGTATAAGCACAAAATAAAAGAGTGGGAGAAGATAATAACTAATAACGGTCTCTACAATCTATTTCAAGCATTTTCCATGATCTACGAATTACTTAAAAGAGTTAAGGAACTAAAACTCCCATTCTTAACTGGTAGGTAAGTCATAACAATTCAAGAATTGAGCCCAAACAACTGATTATAAAATAAGGTTCTACTGCTCTCGAAACATATCATAAAGTTCTTGATCCGGTAGCGTCTTTGACAAATAATCAATCCCCATGGATGGTATAACGCTCCCATTTTCTCGTTGGGTCATATATCTGCCAAAACAAAGATAAAAAATAAGTGATTAGAAAAGATCTAAGGAGCATCATGCCACTTGTCCATTGCACTCCCAGACGAGGGTGCCATACATGCAGTGATAGGTCAAATCTAAAATTTATGACTCAGAGAAAAACACACCTCCCATCTTGAAGCAGGGAAAATATGCTTGTTCTTTTCATACCAGTGCCTCTCGACAACTTTCCCAGCATGAGACTGTCAGAAGGTTCAAGAATATTAGTGAATTGACACAAAGAGATGCAAGAAATTTTAATTACACATAATAGGGAAGATTCAACATAGATGCTCCAACCTTACATGCCTCCCTGCCCCTTCTTTTTTTCCTTATTTTGCTTTATAACTTTACTCACCCCAAGAGATTAGAACCCATGACCTTTCACCCGATACTATACTGTCAGGGCCCACACACACATAGCATTGGGAATTTCCTGAATGGCCCTATCCACCATGTTAACATCATCGAAGCCATATTTTAGGCTTGGTTGTGCATGTGTTTCAATATTCAATTCTGGCAATGTTAAATTTACAAAATATAGGAGATAGATAATGATAAGGCAGGAATGAAATGTACCTCATCCTTTTCTATTGTTGCATCAGCAATTGTTCGCACGTCCTCATGCACATCAAAGTGGCAAAGCTGCACAAAACACCCCCAAAAAATGATAAATAAGTCACCCCAATCAAATACAAACTATAAACCCTGCAACGAGAGAGAGAGAGAGAATTGTTTAAAAAAGCCCACAGCCGCTTGTTTTAGTTATTTTCCTTAAATCTTAGAAAACAAGAATGTAAGACTTCCAAAAGCACACAACACCATAACTTTTCACTTGTTAGGTTGTCATGAAAGTATGAATCTAACACAAACCAAGTGTTGCAAGCTGAAACCCACTATAAAACCCAAAATAAGGCATAAGCGAGTAAAATTATATTTGCAAGATACTCAAACAAAATACAAAATACTCATCTCTTATTTTTCTCCTCGGTTAATTTAGTTACTAGTTGAAACGTGGGTAAAAAAACCAGCAAGATAGCATGTGCGAACACAAGCCCCTCCCCCCCAAACCCACTTTTAATTCCAAAAACCAAAACAGGAAATAAGAACACACAACAAATTAAAAGAGGAGTAAATTTGAAAAATTGATACTGGTCCACTTTTGCCCCTAGCCTTGTTTACGATTAGCTCATAGAAACTATGCTGCTGCAATTACAAAATCATGGAAACAAGAGGAATCGAATTAGTTAGTACATGTTCAGCAGCAGAATATCACAACCATAACTAAATTCTTGTTTTCAATAGTATCTTACATGGGGAAAGATAAGATCTTCTTTCACATAAAGCAAATTCTCCACTGAGGTTGTCCTAATTTCTTGAAACTCAGGTGCAAGTTGCTGCTGTACAGCCCGAAGGAACTCTCCTATGGTATCCCCCTTCCGTACCTAAATGATTAGAAAACAGGACAGGAAGAAGAATATTATGATCTCTCTCTTATTTCTTTTTTTTTTCTTTACGTTACACGAACATCAATCACCTAAAAAATTTGAGAAAGAGAAACCTACAAGCAGTTTTAATAGTATGCAGTTCAGGTAACCACTACTCACCTGAAGCACCCGCCTATGCCCAGCTCCATCCCAGTAGCTGTAAGTAATTTGAAGAGGCTCATCTGAAATACACAAAAAGCTTGATTCAGTAGGAACTTAGTTTTCATGCATTCACATTAATTTTATCAGGTATCAGAACACATAATTACTTCGAATCTGCTCCTGCTCAAGAAACCACTGTCTCTGCAGCCTTTCACGTTCAGCTTGTTCCTCTGCCTCCCTCTCACCGAAAGCGTATCCTCATCACCTCTAAGATCACACGTTAGTACCAAAACCACAGAGGGAGAGAGAGAGCAAGAGGGAAGGAGGAAAGAGAGATACCACACCTGTCAGGCAGAAAGCTAGTCTCCACTGTTGGATCTTTACCATATTTGCCATGTCGAAATTTCTTTGATTGTGAAGTTTCTGCAAAAAGAATCAAAGTAAAATTATAGGAAATAAAGAGAACCAGAAATAAAATTCCTAACGCTTAGCATCCATCCAAGTTCTAATTCTCAAAAGGAAAATACATTCAAACATCTCTTAGATATAACTTCAATATTGAGGATCTGAATTCAAATTGAAAGTCAACAACGTTCATGACAACAATCAAGAGTTTAAAAATAGAAAACTTTTTACATGCTTATTCAGAATTTCTAGATATGTTGTGTTCCCCAGGATATAAACTCTAACAGATTTGATGCATACGCTTCATCAAGGAACAATTCACTGCTGAGTGATCACAAGCAGATTCAGACTTGACTATGTATCAGTGGTTCTCTAGATCTCTTTTTAACAAATGAAACAATGTGAATAGGCAACAAGTAAACCATCTAATTAATTAGAGATTTTCATGATTTTTGTAAATAAGGTAGGCCCATCCCCATCAACCTCATTCAACAAGTGAATTCCTCATGAATCCCACGAAATTGAATATAAATCAATGAGCACCTAAACTTGCTATGAAGAAAGACTACTGGCACCTAAACTTCAGCATGGTCAAATAGAAGAGAAGTACTCTGCTTCAGTAAACTATCAATTTAAAAAAAAAAAAAAATTTTAATTCAGAACAAACCCAGGGAATATAATGCAGCACAACTTCACAAGAATGATTATCAAGATTTAAGCATAATATAGTGGCATAAAGATGATAAGTAAAATTTTATAATTATGGGTAGCAATTTCTCGTAATCAAAGAACAATAATACTTCAGTTTTAAAGTAAACGAATATTACCATTCTCATCCTCCTCCTCTTCACTACCATTCTCGATATCATCAGTAAACGATAACCGAGAATTCCCATTTATCTTCCTCTGTTTACGCTTTTTTAATTGAAGCTCCTCCTCCCTGTAACAATAAGGAACACCACCAAAAAACTAAATATCACACAACATGCAAACACAAAAGGGCCCTAGTAAAAAATACACAAACTTTCACAAATTTAACACAAAAGCCATAAAGATTCAAACTCACTCTTGCTGCTGTTTCTGAAGCTTCTCCTTCTCTTCCTCTTCAATTTTGGTCCGAATATTAATTCTCTACAATAAAAGTACACATCTCCTCCTCAATCGCATTCATCAACCCGAGGTCTACAGTGACCAAACCAATGTGCGCCACGAACGATACAGACCGAGGGCCAAACCAATGTGCGCGTTACTAGTTACTACCACTTACATGGCCAATTTCAACAACGCCGATCCACGGTGCTGTTATGCAATTTATATACTTAAAATTCTTTCCTTTTTTTTTTTTTTTTTTTTTCTCTCTTTTATTGATTTCAATTAACACAATTAATAGATATTTAAAATTTAAACTTGTCAACACTAAAAATTAATTACTAAAATCAATTAATATGATCATAAAAGAACACTAAAATAGCATTGAAATGATATTGGTGAATTAATTTTTAAGTATGTAAATTTCATCACACATCTATGTATTTTTGTGATTAAAAAATACAACAACTCTAAATTAAAATTATCTTAGTTTTTCATAAAACTAAAATTCTAGATGTAAATAATAAGTAAAATAATGAACAAAAATAAATAAACACATAAACACCCAGATTTATTTAAAAAACGGGGGGGAAAAACCTGCATATGAAAATCGTCATTCTGAAATTAAACTACTATTAAGCATTTGGTCAGATAATGAGATAAATATTTATATATATATATATATATATAATGGTTCAAGTTGGGCAAAGTAACCCACATGGCCACATATGCTCATTCAGCAAAACCAATAAGTGGCTAAACAAATCACACAACAACCAAAACGGTAAGTAAGTAGGTTTTGATATTCAATCTTCATTGACTCAATTATGGAAAAGATATGTAATTTACTAAGAAAATGATTTCATTGATCTGGGTAAAACAAAGATAATTACAGGTATTTATATAGCATCACTAAGCAACTAAACCAAGCCAAAACTAACTTATCTAATCTAACAAACTTCAGAACTAACTAAGAGCATCTCCAGCAAATTCATCAAAATTTTGTACTATTTGGAGAATGAATAGTGACTTTTACCTTTATCTACAAACTTTTTCATATACACTTTCCAACAGATTTTCTATCCCATTCTCTATCTCATTTAAATATTATTATTATTTTTTTTTAAGGCAAAACCACAATATTGGTCCCTCAAGTTTACCCTGTGTGCACAATTAGTCCCTCAAGTTTCAACTGAGCACAATTGGTCCCTCAAGTTTATAAAATGAGTTGTATTAGTCCTTTTACTAACTGCCGTTAGTGATGTTAATTATGTGGCTAACGGACTAATGACTTGCCATTTTTTTAAATGATATGGCATTTTTATATTAAAAAATTACAATTATTAATTTCCACCTAAGAATTTAGTAACCCGGTTGAAATCAAATTTTAAATTATAACCCGGTTACAAATTAAACCCATTTACCATCTAATTTTGGTTTCACTTTCACACAAACGCACGACTGCGCCAAGGAGAGAAAGGGGAAGGAGAGATTGATGCTAGCCTGCTGCGACGCCGCCTCCCTTTGACTGGCCACCGGAGGAGACCCAAGCCCTAACCATCGCCGGCGACAGCCCAAGCCCTAGTCCCAGTCGGCGATAGCCCCTGACCTGCGTCCTTGCTTCTCTCGCACAACACTGACCCGCCTCCCTCCTCCCGTCTCAGGTATTGCACTTTTTCCTATGGTATCTCACCCCAATTTAGGTCCGTGTAAGATTTAGATCCAAAGTTTTTGGGATAATTTGCATCATAGTTTGGCGACCATAAGATTCGGACTTGGTGAATTTAACAACAGCAACGTTGTTAGTGCTCCAATAGATTTAGATAGATTAAAGTCAAAACAAATTCTCAAGGATTTTTTTTTTTTTTACTAAGTTTTACTACTGGTCGTCATAGTCCTCTTATGTTTCTTTTCTTTTAGTAAGTGTTTATTTCATTTTTAAATTTTTTATGTTATTTATTTTGATCTTGTTTTGGCCGCGTGAGGCCTGTTCCTTATGTTATCTCTGGCGCTGTTTCTTTGATTTAGGAGTTGAATGAACCTGTGCTTTCATTCCATTAGTCTTCAGCTGAAAGTTTTCGAAGGCCTCAGACACTGCTTCCACCTGTATGTAACATTTGCATATAATTCATGGTCATAAAGAAATATCCTAACCATATAAATGACTTAGCAAAACCAATGTCTTTATTTTCCATAAACCAGTTCAGGCTTCTTAAAGTACACCCTCACTATCATATCTTGGTAAAATGCAGGCAGCAAGAGGCTGATGCGATCATCTTGGATTGAGAATACCTCATCACTGTCATAATCCTGAAAAAGTCAAGCTGTTAATTCTCACAATGTGCAAGTAATATTATGTCCTCTTAAAAAAAATTGTTCATGAATTATTAGTCAAACCAATTCAGCTTCAAGAAGGATTAATATTTAAAAGCAGTGCCTTTAAATTTGTTATTTGTGTTAAAAACTGTAAATTTGTTATTTGTGTATGATTATCCAAATGTTACCAGTTTTGAATGTTAACACAAGTTTGGCATTGAATTCTCTACTTTTATTTAGATATTGCTAACTTGATCTAGATGTTCTGATATGATATCTTACTTTGGATTATTAAAGATTTGTCATTTTCAACCGTGAATATATTCCCTTATTGTTTTGTTGATTGTTGTCACAGATTGTTCACCGACTTCTGTAGGAGGCTAAGGATCATGAAGGGCTCAGAGGCAATTGGGCTAGGTATGTGTTATCATAATATATTCAGTGTGATAATTTGTCAGTTTAATATATAGTGTGATTGAACATCATGGAAAATGTACATTCATGTCAGCGTAATTGTCGATTTTTGTCTCTGTGGTGAAAATGTACATTCAAAATGATCTAAGAAATATGCTTTGATTGCAGCTCCAAGGGCCATGGAGAAGTGTAAAAACCGTAACTAAAGTGGAAGTATCAATAAAGACCAAAGGGAGGTGTTTCCTGGGTATCAAAAGCTTTGAAAGAATTTGAAGTTTGGTATTCTATTTTAGAAATCTATATGTGTTTTTGATATGTATTAGCTTTTGTGTAGTTAAGAGACTGGAAAATTTTCATATAAGGTAGAAGATTTTTAACTAGAGACATGGATTATTATATAATTTCATTTGTTTTTATATATGTATCTCTGAACTCAAAAGTGACGTGTAAATGGATTGCCTAATATTTGTAATTTCACTCACTTTTTATGGAAAATTAGAGATGCTAAAAAGTTTTAGTACCCTTATTACAACGAAAAATTACTAGTTTCAGCTTTCTCTGGTATTCAAGAATCCTTTCTATGGTGACATTTTTCAGCATTGTAACTAAAAATCCCTGCTTACAACAGAGGTGGAATCTACAAATATTGCAATTTTTCTATAGTCCATGACATTTTCAAAAGGCAATTCTATATTTCTGTCACTAACTATTACTGGGACACACATGCTAACTACAGCATCAAAAAGCTGACATGATACTGGCATGGAACCAGCAGGATCTAAGCAAAACTTTGATGAGTGCATCCCTTGTGAAGCTAAACGTTGATAGTTTGTGATGGTGCTCCATGTTTCATTATGACATCTTCTTCATTTTCAAGTACTTGAAAAAGCAACTCACGGACTTCTCCTACCTATAAATGCAGAATCCATGGCTTATCAACTTTTTTTAACCTTTTCTTTGCTACCCCCCTCCACCCCCCCCCCCCTTTGCTCATTTCATTGTGCTCTTCCATACAAGAGCCTTGCAAATTAAACCATTCCAGGGCATAACAATATCTCTAAACAATTGATCAATTTTAAATGAAAGACTAGCCAATTGCATAATTTGGCAAGGTTTCTAATAAACATCATATTAAATTGCACTGATTAACATGTTCAAAATAGTAACATTAAATAACTTATACTTCAAATTGTTCCAAATAGTAGTGTAATCTTTGAACTATTTCAAATAATAACAAAAAAATATCTAAGTGTTCCGTCCACTTCAAAATACACATTTATCTTCACAAGCACCTTCACTTCAGTAGATTTAACCACAACAAATGTTATTCACTGTTCACTTTTGCAGTTGTGCATTCTTATAAAATTTTGTAATTCTTCTGGATGTCTCACTTGCAGTAGCCATTGTCTCTATTGATATTCCAAAACTGTAACTTCTTGTAACTTCGTTAGGTCCAACCTGATAAAGTGCACAATGATATTTACCATAAAGAAACAACATAGGCAATTTTTTTTTGTGACAAATAAATGTAATAATAAAAACCTAAGATGCTGGTTGACTTCGATGTACTCCTTCACATTGGGGTGTTGGCTGACTTTGTGTTGTGACATTTCTTTTCCTAACCTGAAAATGCATTATAGCTTTATTTTAGTACATTAACTATAAATCTGTGATTTGTTCATATGAGACTAACAAATATAAATATGTACTTGCAATCACTCACAGGTATTTTTTGACTGTGCTGGCTTGCATATGCTCCATGGCTTGGTTGTGATGGAGGTGCTGCCCCATTAGTAGGTTCTACATGGCTTGAAGATGTCCCACATTCTTGGTTTTCCAAACAGTGTGTTGTTACATTTGGCTCTCTCATCTATAAATGGTACATCACAACTTAGTAGTGCATTATCAACAAGGGGAAAAAAAGAAAAAGAAAAAGAAAAAGAAAACTAACTATTACAAGCCTTACTCGTAGTTGTTTGCTAGCCTGAGTAGCGGGATTGCACCTCCTCTTGTTATGGCCTATTGTTCCACATTGGCTACATTTAACATGGCCAATTCTCCTCTTCATCTTATATGGATTGTTTAGCTCACCAAGTTCCTTCTTCCTCTTCTTTTTAGGTCTACCCCCTTGTCTTACTTTTTTAGGAGGGAGTATGGTCTCTCTATTACTTTGTGGCCACAATTTGGGACCATTAATAGGGTATATACATGACCCATAAGTCTGGGTTAAGGACTCCATACTATAGCAATGATGCACATAATCTTCAATCGTGTGACTCATATATCCCAATGCAGCTATAGAATGTGCACAAGGAATCCCAGTTAGGTCCCATGATCCACATGAGCATGTACGCTGCTTTATGTCAACTACATACTTGTCAGGCAATTTTGATACTTTAAACTTTGATTCATTACTATCCCCACACCAAACTGGAACCCAATTTGTACTATTAATTTTTTCAATCTCTAACTTGTTCTGGATTCTAGGACATATAGGTCCATGATACCTTGCAATTTTCTCCTTCTTCTTAATATAATAAGCCATCAGATGCAATCTAATCTCCTCCAACATAGTGATTATTGGTTTATCCCTAAACTCCAATATTTGAGAATTAAAATTTTCACATCCATTGTTAGTTAGTGCATCACACCTAGGATACCTTCTAAAAGCCGCTCTTGTCCAAAACCTAGGTTCCTTTCCTACCAACCATTCCCATGCCTTTATGTTTAATTTCTTGATCTTCCCCATTTCAAACTAAAACTCAGACATGTTAGTGGCCCTAGCAGCTGGCCACATGCGATCCTTTAGTAGCTTACCTTTATGATCCTTACTAAAGTTATTATATAGATGTCGAACACAAAATCGATGGTCCACACCTGGCATGAGCTCATCAAACATTTGTGTTAATCCCTACAATGAAGACATAAAATACAAAATTATTGGATGTATTAGAATATAATTAATTTGATGTGAATTTATAGGAAGGTCCATCACCCAAATTTAAAGAATAAAATAAAATGAAAGTTAAAAAAAAAAATAATAATAATAACCTTTTGTTGGTCAGACATGAAGGTCCACCCTTCATCCCTTAAACTTCCAATATCATCTAGCAACCTTTGCATGAACCATGTCCACGAGTCCTTTGTTTCTGCCTCAACCACGGCAAATGCAATTGGGTAAACACCATTATTGCCATCCTTGCCAACTGCTGTCAAGATCTGTCCTGGATACTCACCCTTCAAATGACATCCATCAACACCAATAAAAGGCCTACAAGCAGCTAAAAACCCTCTCTTACAAGCATCCAAACATACATATAATCTCTCAAATTTTGGTTGCAAGTGTGGTTGAGGTCTATTGGTAGAGATTAGTGTAGTAGACCCAGGGTTGCTTCTCAACAATTCTTCACAGTAATCCCCCAACTGAGCATATTGTTCTGTAAAAGTTCCATGCACTAATTCTTTAGCCCTACCTTTTGCTCTAGATGCTTGATACCTACTAATATGAACCTTAAACTTATTTACAACTCGGTCTTTAATAACGGACATCTTCACATTTGGGTCATTCCTCACATCATCCACCAGATACTTCCCAAGCCAATTTGAAGATGCAAATCTATTCCTCAATCGCCTCCCACAATTATGTTCTGGATTCAATTTCTTCACTATCCAAGTATCTTCATCTTTCATCCTTCCACAGTACAACTCAAAAGGACATCTATCTGTGCATTTTACTCTTACCCTTAATTTGTCATTCTTTTTAAACTTTATTGAAACCCCTTTGAAAATAGAGTAGAGTTTGATAGCATCCATGACATCCTTTTTGGTGGCAAATTGCATCTCAAGTTCAAAGTGCACCTCAGAGAAGGATTCTGGTGGATGGTATTGAGGATATCTATGCCTAGTTTCATCATCAGATGAACTAACCAGACTTGCAGACGTCTCTGACTCCCACTTCTCTTCATCCCTATCAGCTCCAAATGCAACAAGCGCACTTGCACTAGGATTAACCCCACTTGCATCAACCCATGTAGGATCAACACCTCTTGCATCAATCCTAGTAGGACCAACACCACTTGCACCTGCCTCGCTCTGACCAACACCATTAGGATCAACCCCACTACCATCAACCCTACTAGGACTAACCCCACATGCACTAGCCTTTCCCTTTCTCACCTCTTTGAGTTTCACCTGCTTTTCTTTTCTAAGACACAAAGTTTTATCAGGTAAGCCTTTTACTTTGGAGGCTATTTCATCACTACTAATATACTGTGCAAACATATCATCGTCATCACTTTCACTACATCCAAAATGAACCCTATGAGCACTATCCTCTTCACTAACAGCCCCATCTACTTTATCTCCCTCATTAAAATTATCCTCATTATCACCACCTCCCCCATCTCCCCCATTATCAATAGCATTCTCATAATCATCTAAGAACATAACATACACTTCCACTTCATTATAACCTTTAATACACTTCACCATGTTCATTACATCAACATCATTCTCCAAAGGTTTTAAACCACCTGCAAATGGCATAGTAGGCACTCTGTACATAAATACATCATTTTCACTATACCCAAAATTTTTGGCCTTATTCCATATTTCAACAAGTGACATTTCATCGGAATTATTGTCTTCGTATATCTTTACCTCCCCTCCTTCATATCTATATGGATTATTCCTAATCTTCCCCCAATAGTAAAGAGCGATTGTGAAGTCAAAGTCGTCCATCCCTACAAAAAGAGCAAAGAATTTACTGTTAAAAAGTGACATTGTAAAGGGCTGAATTATTATTTTTTTTAAAAAAGTTATTATACAATTTAAAGAATGAACTATTTGACAAATGGCTGAATTATTTGACAAGCAAGGAATTATATCTAATACTGTTCATGAACGTAACAGAATTTAAACAATAAACAATATGTGGTCCTTCTCCTTGTGTATCACTAACTCACTAAAAGACACAAAGGGTCCACCACAATATGGTTAGGATATTTATTTATGACCATGAATTATATGCAAATGTTACATACAGGTGGGAGCAGTGTCTGAGGCCTTCGAAAACTTTCAGCTGAAGACTTTTGGAATGAAAGCACAGGTTCATTCAATTCCTGAATCAAAGAAATAGCGCCAGAGATAACATAAGGAACAGGCCTCACGCACCCAAACCAAGATAAAAAAATAATAAAAAATAAATAACATAAAAAATTTAAAATGAAATAAACAATTACTAAAAGAAAAGAAACATAAGAGGACTATGACGACCAGTAGTAAAACTTAGTAAAAAAATAAAAAATCCTTGAGCATTTGTTTTGACTTTAATCTATCTAAATCTATTGGAGCGCTAACAACGTTGCTGTTGTTAAATTCACCAAGTCCGAAACTTATGGTCGCCAAACTATGATGCAAATTATCCCAAAAACTTTGGATCTAAATCTTACTCGGAACTAAATTGAGGAGAGATACCATAGGAAAAAGTGCAATACCTGAGATGGGAGGAGGGAGGCGGGTCAGTGGTTGTGCGAGAGAAGCAGGGACGCAGGTCAGGGGCTATCGCCGGCGGGGACTAGGGCTTGGGCTGTCGCCGGCGATGGCTAGGGCTTGGGTCTCCTCCGGCGGCCAGTCAAAAGGAGGCGGCGTCACGACAGGCTAGCGTCAATCTCTCCTTCCCCTTTCTCTCCTTGGCGTCGTCGTGCGTTTGTGTAAAAGTGAAACCAAAATTAGATGGTAATTGGGTTTAATTTGTATCCAGTTTATAATTTAAAATTTGATTTCAACCGGGTTACTAAAATCTTTGGTGGAAATTAGGAATTGTAATTTTTTAATATAAAAAATGCCATGTCATTTAAAAAAATGACAAGTCATTAGTCCGTTAGCCACGTAAGTAACATTACTAACGGCAGTTAGTAAAAGGACTAATACAACTCATTTTATAAACTTGAGGGACCAATTGTGCTCAGTTGAAACTTGAGGGACTAATTGCGCACACAGAGTAAACTTGAGGGACCAATATTGTGGTTTTGCCTTTTTTTAACAACTACACATCTTCTAATATTTTTTTATTCAACACCTAATTATTATAATAGGAAAAAAGCATTTAAAGAATGAACAATAGCCCATCAAGTCTTATGGGCTACTATTCATGAGCCCAAAAAAAAAATTTGAGTATAGAGAATCGGTTGGGGCATGAACAGAAGCATATATTCTCTATATTTTGGCTATGCGTACTCTATTGGAGATGCTCTAACAGAGGTGTACAATTAAGTCAGTCACGTGTAAGTCACGTCCACTAACTAATACTATACTAGATGTAGCTTTTATACCTAAACTACTTGTCGTTGATCTCTGCTTCAGCTATACAGCTACCTGGACTTTGGACTCGTGTGATTCACGCAGCTGCTCTAGTTTCTTTGACTTCTGATAAAAGATAAGTGCCCAAGTAGTACTGTACTGAGTTCGCAGCTGTCCCTGGTTTCCAAAGTATAACTGTTAAGAATAAAGTTTCCTCTCTAATGAAGATCCTGAGTGAAGGAGAACACCCATTTGCGGAGTTTGGCCTATTGCTCTGTTGGCTAACTTTTGTGATTAGTTGGGAATAAAAATCCAAATATATAAAAGAAGTTAATAACAGTTTTTCTTAAGAAGTTAAAGAGGTTTTTTAGGAGTAAAACGTGGGGAGTGGAATTCTTTTTTTTTTCTTTTTCTTTTTTTGAGAATGTGGGGAGTGGACTTCAAGTGTTAGATATTTGCATTTGAGTTTAAATTAAATGTTTCTTAAATATATGTAGTTCAAATTACTTTCATACACTTAGTTATTTTTTGTTTAGAGTAGTGCTTAGTAAATTTTAGGGGTATTTTAGACATTATAGTTAAAGGGTAACTAACTTTCTAAATTCTCTTAATATACAAAGATAAGATATATTGAGAAGAAGAGATAGAGAAGAGATATAGAGATTATATGGATTTAAAACAATTTGAAAAAAGAAAAAGAAAAAAAAGTAATAAATGGACTTTAAATGATACGTATTTGAAAAAGAAAAATGATATTTGGGGGAAGTTATCTTTAAAGATAAAATTATAAAGTCATGGAGAAAACGGCAAGAAGAGATAGAGAAGAGATATAGAGATTATACGGATTTGCAACAATTTGAAAAAAAATAAAGAAAAGAAAAAGTAATAGATGGACTTTAAATGATATGTATTTTAAAGAAAGATGATATTTGGGGGAAGTTATCTTTAAAGATAAAATTATAAAGTCATGGAGAAAACTATTTCTAAATGATAAGCTAACTTTTAGGAGAAAAACTCAAAACCGTGCTAGTTAGTAGCTATCATAGCATAGGATTCTAAAATCCTAAAATTTAGGATTTTTTTTTTGTTTGAAATTGTAAAAAAGAAAAAAAATTTGAAATTCAATTTGAATTTGAAAAGAAAGAGGAAGTGGTCCTATTTTATAAGCAATGTTTTTGCAAGAGTCAAAAGACATAGTTTTACAAAATTATCCTTTAATTTTGTCTCTACTTGAACCTAAGGAAATAGAGGTGTGGACGACTAAATTTCTCAGTTCGAAATGAGTCAAACAAGTAAAATAGTTTCACAAATGCGAATTTGTATTGATGAATGTGTGGTACAATTCTCTGTGATTACAAAAGAGTGATCCTCTGATTTGATCTCCTTGAAAGATTTGTTGATTGGAGTTGTGGTAATGTGATCTTGATTTAAACACCAAATATACTTCAATTTGGTTGAGGAATGGATCAAAGACCTTTGAAACGGAATAACAATGAATCTCTAGCTATGAGCTTGTTTGAAATTCTTTGCTCTTCACGTTCTTTGTGTTTCTTCATGTTCTTTGTGTTTCTTCATGTTCTTTGTGTTCTTCGTGTGTTCTTCCTTTTTGAGGGTTTATGGTGGAAGTTCTTCGAGGCTTTAGAGGCTTGAATCCGTAGAACTTCACTGATTTATGATTTGTCGATGTTTCTGGAGGCTTTTAAGCTTGATTCCAGTGAACTTTGAGATCTAGGAATATGATTTGGATGATTCTTCTTCGAATGTTCTTCTTATTTGAAAGTTTGTGGTGGAAGTTTTTCGGGGCTTTGGAGTCTTGAATCCTTAGAGCTTCACTGATTTTGGTTTGTTAAGGTTTCTGGAGGCTTTTGAGCTTGATTCTAGTGAACTTTGAGATCTAGGAAGATAATTTGGATGATTTCTCTTCAAATGTTCTTTGTATTCGAAGTTGAAGTTCTTGAAGTTCCTGGAGGCTTTAGAGCTTGATTCTAGAAGAGTTTCTGGACTTCTGAACTCAAGATCTCTTCTCTGTGTCTTGGTCTCTTTGGTCTTCTCTGATGTTGCTTATGCTCCAGATGACTTGGTGTCCCCTTAAATGCCTTAGGAAGGCTTCTATTTATAGGAGTTTGGAGGTGGGTGAGCGACACGTGGCGGAGTTTGATTGGGGACACATGTCACAGCCTGATTAGTCTGCTTATGTCATCGCTTACACGTGCAAGGCTGATTATGTCATCGCTTACATGTGCGAGGCTGCTTATGTCATCGCTTACATGTGCTGATGTGTGATAGGTTTTTGCATGACACTTGATAAATTTTTGTTGGTTTCTGAATAGTGATAGCAAAACCTAGCAACAATATGTGGAGCTTTGTAATTGGTTGTATATTGTGGACTTTGTAGTATGATGTGTCAACTTGTAATAAGTTGGGAATTTTCCCTCTCTACAAGAGGTATTTTGGAACAAAAAAAAATTCGGTCCAAACAGAGGAAGCCTCTTAAATAATAGTATAGATAAACAAAAACTACTCTTGTATGTGTATCACAACGATTAGGATCCTATAGAGTTGTTAGAGTAACTCCAATATGATTTTCCTTAAAATCCTATCCATCTATTTAGAAATCAGTAGATTAAATTTTTCCACATCATCAACATTTAAACAAATGTTGACTATCATCATTTTGGCATCTATTTAGATTATCGATGATGTGGCAAAATTCAATTCACTCATTTCAAAATGGATGGGCAAATTTTAAGAACAATAGGGAGGAGTTACCCTAATAACCCTAAAGGATCTTAATTCGTATATCACAATACCTTCTCAACATACTCCTCTCTTGTAACCAAACCCACGGTTTCCTTCTTAAACGCAGTTTCAAGAATTTGATACACCCATTCAAAAGAAAAAAAAAAAGAAGATATTAGCTTACAATAACCAAAACAAAAACAAAAAAAAAAAAAAATCAAAAGAACAATTTTGTTACAATAATGATTAAATTATTAAATTCATCATTTTCAAACTACTTAAAGTTTTGGTATAAGTGATTATTTATCATAGTATCAAAACATATGGCCTAAGTTCAAATGTTGTCTCCACCGTACCTTAAAGGTGGTTTGGTTTCAAACTTTGTCTACAATCTGCCATAAAGATCCCACATGTTGGATTTTAGGGGAGTTTGAGAGGAAATATTAGACCTACAACTTAAGTGATAATTTATTATAGGAAGCACATACACTTCAAAACCCCCGACGGGTTAGACACAACAAGACACATTCTGCAAGCACATCCTCATTATGTTGGAAGGAAAAAAAAAAATGATTTTAAATGTGTTTTTAAAGATTTTGATAGTTATTATTTATTTCAAATTTTTGAGGGGTGTGAACGAACTATTTCACACTTGAAACTCCAAGTTTTTAGAATGTTATTCAAACAGATATTAGCTTCAGGAACATATCATTTTTGGCCATGTTATTCATTAAGTATACTCCCCATGTACTCGATCCTTTCATTCAACAAAAATTACTACGTATAAATTTTTTTTTTTTTTTTTTGAAAACTGGAAATAAATTTAGCCATATTGTTGAATCCCTAGTGTCCTAATTTTTCAACAATTGTGGTTTCACAATGTCTCGTGTCATGTCGATGATTATATAAATTTATGAGCACAAGGTCCTGAATTTATGAGCACAAGCTTCAAATGATCATATATTAAAAAAAATTAAATTCCAGTGATACATATAATCATGTCAAAAATTTTAATTTATAACTGCATTTGAAGTAAAAATTATATATGGTAAAACAAAGGATTTTCTAAGTTGTTTGCGTCTTTCTCAGGATTTTCAAGTTTTCTCTCTAAGGATTTGCTTCCTAGCCTAAGTCTGGGTTCTCTTATTAAAATATATTTTCTTTCTTTCTTTTTCCTTCTTTTTGGGCCTTTGGGACTCCATGATCCTTCTTAACTTCACGAGATGGACCTTCTTTTGTTAAGACCCATGATTTTTCTTTTGCTTTTCATGGAATGAACTTTCTTGTCACAATTTGGTCCTCAACAATGAGTTTAATTCTATTCCATGCTATTGCAATTTGATGAACACTAGAGAATTAACCATGAAAATTACTACTAAATCTATAAGCGTAAAAATATATATATATATATATATATTCTATGTGAATGGATTAGTTGTTTATGCAAAGAAAAAAAAATGAATTGATTAGTGTTGATGTCTTTGTGTTCCTGTTCACCTAATAATCTATATATATAATAATAGGTAAAGCAGAAAGAAAATCCAATTAGATTTCAATTAGATTCTCAATTTTGCGCCACTTGTCCTAACCAAAACTCAAAAAAAATCTAATTAGATTATAATTTGACTCCAATTTTGTATCATGCATCTTATCTAAATTTTCTAATTTTTGTGCTCAAATAAATGTTGCATTAACATTTAACACGGAAGCCAAGAAAACCACAATGATAATGCTCATTAGCTTAAGCAAAAACTTCTTACCTGTGTACTTTTATGGAGATTATAAATTGGACTCCAATTTTGTGTTATGTATTTTATCTAAATTTTCTAATTTTTGTGCTCAAATAAATGGTGCATTAACATTTAACACGGAAGCCAAGAAAACTATAATGATAATACTCATTGGTTTAAGCAAGAACATCTCACCTGCACACTTTTATGGGTGATCTCAATAAAGTCTGAAACTCTTCTAATCCCACAACCAGAACTAAGGAGTCCAACAAGAAAGACTATAAAAGTAAAACATCATCTCCTCTTAATTCTATATCATCATCCCATGTCTCCTCCTCTCTCAACCTCTACCAACTAAATCCACACACTACCCTCTCTTCCTCCTTACGGATTTTTCAGAGTAAGGCCGGGTTCAAACACAATGTTCAATCCCACTCTTCCTTACTTTACACTCTCATACATTAGCGCTTCATTGGCGCCTCCAAGAAGATTCCAAACTTAATGATCAGTTTTTATTTTTTAATGTCCCTTTATATATTTTAAATAATAAAATGCAATATTCTTTTTTTTCTTCATTGTAGCATCACTTAAATAATAAAATGCAATATTCTTTTTTTTTTATTCATTGTTTTATCTAATGCTATCCTATGTATGATAAACCAAAAAAGAAAAAACCAATAGCATTACTTAAATAATAAAATGCAATATATATTTTTCATTATTCGATTTAATTCTATCATCCATGTGATAAACCCAAAAAAACAAAAACAAAACAAAAACAAAAAAATTGGCCAATAGCATTATTACAATTAACCAGTCTCGTGCGGTAGCACGGGATTACATACTAGTGAGAAATTAAAGTCAAATCACCCCACATATTAAAAATGAGAGCACAAAATGTAATTGTTAGTAGGGGTGTAAGAATAACTGACCAACCGAAATTTCGAGTTTCAGTTGGTTTTCTCTCATTTTGGTTCGTTTTGGTTTTCAACTTTCAAATTTTTTGGTTTTCGGTTTGGTGGTGTGCTGGATATTTTGACACTAAAACCAACCGAACCAAACCGATATATATATATATATATGATATATATCATTAATGAATTGGTAGCTTAGTTATATGCTACGATTTTTTGTTATTTAAATTTTTAAAACCCTATTAGCCTGCTATAAATACCACAGTTTATTCATTTCTTTTCTTCAACCACCCCCTTCCCTAATTTTCTCTCTCTCTAATTCTTTTCTTTTTCTCCAGTGCCGTTTCCCTCTCCAATTTTTTAATGCTCTTTCTCCATGAGATGCTATAAGTGCCGTTTCCCTCTCCAATTTTTTAATGCTCTTTCTCCATGAGATGCTATAAGTGCCGTTTCCTTCCCTCTCTAAGTTTTTTAATGCTCTTTCTTCATGAGATGCCAAGTGCTGCTCTTTCTCCATGAGATGCCAAGTGCCGTTTCCCTCTCTAATTTTTTAATGCTCTTTCTCCATGAGATGCTAAGTGCCGTTTCCCTCTCTAATTTTTTAACGCTCTTTCTCCATGAGATGTCAAGTGCCGTTTCCCTCTCCAATTTTTTAATGCTTTTTCTCCGTGAGATGCTACCGGGCAATCATGGTTTTTCAACAGGTATTTCTTCTTCTCTTTTCCTTCTTGATCTTGTTTCTCTCATCCCAAACCACTGTCTTCTTCTCTCTTTCTTTTTGATTTTGTTTCTCACATCCCAAACACCGAAACCTACTGCAGTAGTTTTGGTTCGGCATTCCTTCCTCACCTAATTGTTAGGATATAGATAAATTTTCGATGACAATCCCTTTTATTCGAATGTAGAAGTTTGGTTTGAATGGAAAATAGGTCACTGTTATCATATTCTACAGTAAAACTTGAAGCACAATATTAATAAAAGATCAATATGGGCTATGGACAGCACTAATATTCAATGAAACAAATATTCTCTTTCAGTTATTACTCTAAAACTTAGTTTCTTTTCTTTTTTCTTTTTTTTTTTTTTTTTTTTTTTTGAGAAAGTACTCTAAAATTTAGAAAATTTAGTTGAAACTAAGATCAGCACATTATCTAAAAATATAAAGTTTTTCTAACAGAAAAAAGCCCTAACTCTTACTGCTACTTTGATTCCAGTACTACTGAATTTTCCGCATAAATGAGCAGGAGGCCAAAGAACGAGGCATAAATATTCTTAACCCAAGTTAAGAATTAACAATAAAATGAGAAGGAAGAATAATTAGAATTAATTTTTTCGAATTATATGTTGAAATTGTGAATTCAAATGATAAATAACTCATCAACTTAAAATTAAAAATTTGAATGTGAAATACAAAGATTAAAACCACAAATAAAAGGAAAGTTAAAAAAAAAAAAAGTGTGATAAATGAGAAAGATTGCAAAATAAGATAATTCTTGAATTTATTCTTCATCATAGACACGCAAAAGAAAAGAGATATCAATGACAATGGAGCATCCAAGTAAGGTATCACAACCATTAAACAAACAAGACAAGAAATGTAAAAAAGGTGAAAGAGGAGTAAAGTTTAGAAAACAATTTGTAGGGAGATGCTCAAGCGAGAATTGTTCTGACTTTTCGTTCCAACAAGCACAAGGAAATTTCCTTTATTCCTTCCGTCCCCATCACAACCATCTGCTGCTTTTTCTTCAAGTTGTTTTCAATATTCAATTTATAAGCTCCACAATTTCCTTGGTTCCTTCACCTTATCCTTCACAGCCATCTGCTGCTTTTTCTTCAAGTTGTTTTCAACATTCAATTTATAAGCTCCACAATTTTCTTATTTACTCCATCTTATCATTCACAGCCATCTGCTGCTTTCAGATCATCTCTCACTTGTCCTTATTTCATAAAAGAGAAATGGCCGAGTCTCTTGTATCCGGTGTGGCAGTAAGGCTTGGCAACTCGCTCATACAGGAAGCGAACTTCTTGTGTGGGGTGAGGACCCAAGTTGAGCTGCTACAAACTGAGCTCAAACAATTGCAAGGATTATTAAAGGATGCAGATGCGAGGCAGGATGAATCAGAGGCTGTAAGACAGTGGGTTGCTGATGCAAGAGAGCTTGCTTATGATGCCGAAGATGTCATTGCGACATATGCCCTCAAAGTTGGATCCAGAAAAGGAGGAAGCATACAAAAGGTCGTCAAAAGGTGCGCTTACATCTTGAGTGAAGGAATTACAGCATACAACGTTGGGGCAGAGATTGAAAATATCAAGATGAAAATTACTAATTTGAAAATGAATTTTCGAGACTATGGCATAAAAGAATCTATAATACAAGGAGATGGGTCCAGTTCTTCGAATGAGAGGGAACGAGAACACAGGCAAACATTTTCTCATCTTGAACATGACGTTGTTGGGTTTGACGATGATCTAAATAAATTGGTAGAGTTTTTGCTAAGAGATAGGGAAGGCAATAGAGTTGCTTCCATATGTGGCATGGGTGGTTTGGGGAAGACCACTCTTGCCAAGATGGTTTACAACTACCCTGAAGTCAAGAAGCACTTTGATTGCCGCACTTGGTCATATATCACACAACAATGTCAAAGAAGACGTGTTTGGGAAGAAATTCTAATCAAGGTTAATGAAAAGGAAAGAGAAGGAATTCAAAAGTTGGAAGATGAAGATATCATCAAGAAACTTCGTGAAATTCTATGCGAGAAAAAGTGTTTGGTAATTTTAGATGATATTTGTGATATTGAGACCTGGAACATCCTACGTGAAGCCTTCCCCATGAAGAATACTAGCAGTAAGATATTGCTTACATCTTGTAACAAAGAAGTGTCTTTACATGTAGATACCGAAGTTTTTCTTTGTGAATTGCAATGTCTAAATATGGCAAGGAGTTGGGAATTGCTTGAGAAGATAGTAATCTCTCGGAGAAAAGGTATCACAACTAATTTTCTCCTTTGGTAATTAATTTGAAGAATATTTCTTTTATTTTATTTCTTAATTATTTTGAATGAAACATGATATATTAATAAAAAATTTAAAAGTAAAAATAAATAATAACTTGCAAATAATAAATTTATCTAGATATAAATTTTTAATTGTAAGATATTAGAGGTTTAATAAATTTTAATATATAAATATATGCGTCTGTATAGATATGTGCGGGCACCTATGTATCTAATATTAATTTTTATTTGCTGCATGTGAATGTAGATAGCAGATACTTAATCCTCAAATTTAAATCAAATATTGCCTCTAGGAAAAAAAAAAGAGTCTTATCTCAATTTTCTTTTGCTATGGTTAACTAGTATTTGATGACATAAAAATATAAAATATATAGATAAATATTTCTCTAAAACTTTGGACGAAGTATACGTAAATGGTCAGGGCTGGCGCCAGATCAAGGTGGTCATGTGACCACCCTGAATTTTTTTTTTTTTTTAATATACCTTAAAATTTTTTGATTTTTAATTAAATTAATATAGGTCTTTTGACTACCCTAGAAAAAAAAAAAAAACTTAATCACCCTAAAAAAAACTTAAATACCCTTAATAACAATTGAGTCCATTAAAAATAAAATTCAACCTCTCCAAAATTTTGGTCCATTGAATGTTAAACTAAAAAAATTGAGAGAAATGATATGTTCACAACATTTTCATAACAAATTCTAAGTAGCAAGTTGTTATTGTTGAATTGAAAATTAATTTTAGTGGTAAATTCAAATTAGAACCAATAAAAACTTACTGCCTAGGCTTTGTTATGAAAGTGTTGCAAAAATATTGTGGATGTAGCTCTTCTCAAAGCCCAAACAAACAAATTAGCCTAAAAACCCAAGTCAAACATTTAATTATGATTTTTAAAATTGTGTTTTCAAATGGCATATTTTAAAATTGCTATTTTTTTTATATAAAAAAAATGCATACTTTTCAAATAGCTAGTTTGTTAGTGCTCACTTTAGCCTTCAACCGAATTTGTTGGATTTATGTGATACATTTTTTCAAAAAGATAATGCATTTTTTTTTTATTACTTATTTAGGCAATATGTTGGTAATTGAATAGGAGATTGGTTGTTTAATAATTGCTTAGTTGTGTACATTGAAAAAGATGTTGCAGATAACATTAATATTGAAATTATTATATCACACAATGATTTCAAAGTATATAAACTTGTGAAATGAAATTTTAAAACTTTATGTATTTGCATATGTTTTTATTTTGTGATGTTAATATATTCAAATTTTATTTTTATTAATTTTTTTTTAATGACCACCTTGAAAAAAAAAAATTGGAGCTGCCACCGAAAATGTTGGTTATGAAATTTTATCTTATTCAAAATTATGGTCCAAAAAGTACTTTTAACAATAGTTTTTTTAATTATTTATTTAATAATTCAATCACTACAAGTCTACAACAAAAAGGAACCGAGAATTGTATCTGAAGGTGCAAATTAAGCTACAATAGATAAATAAATGCAATCTGGACGGGTTACCCATGACCGGCTGTTAGGCCAATTTTTTGATCTCCAAAAACAGCCATTTCAGTCCGTAAAAAAAAAAAAAAAAAGGCAATATAGTGAGGCTGGAACATTTAACCTACCTATTTGGAGACTGAAATGTTAACCACTAAAGTATCAGCTTTCCTTATGTGAGCTTTTTAGAGAATTATATATATCCCAAACCCAACCCTCATAATTATTCCCTTCCCTTTCTTATTTAATACAGTTGTTGAACCATAATAATAATATAGTTGGCTATAGGGATGGCAATGAGGAGAGGTGGGATCAAAGGATGTGATCTTCACTCCCACCCTGCATGGTTTTGTCTTGTCCCATTCTTGTCTCGCCTCACATGATGGAAAAAATTTACTTACCGTATCCCCACCCCTTAGGGCCCATGCAAGGCCCCGCTCTGCTCTGTAAAATTCTACTTCATGTTAATTTATCCCACAACTATTACAACTCTTTTTAATAAAACATGTATCATTAATATAAATATATTTGAAATTACAACTAAATTTATTCATCAAATCAAACTAATTTTTAACAAGAGTTGAATAATATTATCCAAGTGTTTAACAAGACAGTATCACAATAAAAACAAATATCTTAATATCCATGCATTTAAATTTGCGCTAGTATTGATTTGTTTGTTTAAAATAAGGATTTAGGGTATGAAAAATTTACAATTATATCCCTTACCAACACGGGACAGGACAAGGGAGGGGGGGGGGGGGGCAAACTGTCT